>NW_009934865.1:0-27100 GCF_000696875.1 Nestor notabilis
CGGGGTGCGGCCAGCCCGGCCTTGCCTTGCCCTGCCCTCAGCGTATTTTCAGTATCTTTCGCAACCTCAGTGGGAATTCCTTTGGGAAGGTCAGTGCTGCAAGCCAGGATGTTCTGCCTGCATCTACTCTGCTTTCACCCCATGGGAATGTGGATACGGTGGCCGGCAGCACTGGGTTAGCAGAAAGTCAAGCTGGGGAGTCCTAGCCCACGGTGGATTTATCAGCTCAGCTCCAGTAACACTTTGTAATTTGGGAGACAACTGTAGTCACCCAAAGACAGTCATCTTGCTCACACACAAGCCTGAAACCACCTGAAGCAGCATTGTGCAAAACCCCATCAGGTCTTCTGGCTCTTGGGTGGAAATCCCCCACTTTGTGCTGTGCGTCTGCATGATCTAACAGGGAGCATGTCCTTCGGTTTGTGCAAGATGGCTGCAAAGTGACAGTGGGGGAAAGATTCTGCCTGTCCATGCCAGGGCTTGTGACATTGGCTGTTGGCAAAAGGAGGCACTGGGATTTGCTGAGGAACATCAGGCTGATGGGATCGCAGGCACTGGAGCAATTTCAGTTGGTCAGGAGCAAGTCTGTTTATTGTCTCTGAAACCAGGCATTCGAGGTGCTGAAATTCCTTTGCTAGCAAAGCCCAGAGCAGTATTTTGTGCTAAGATGAGAGATTTTCAGAATACTTTTATAGCTCATTGTTTTCTCTCATGGGCCGCTATGTATGATTTTTCTAAAGGGGGAGGAAGGGCTGGGTTTTCCATTTCTAGATGCTGCTCTCCAGACTCTGAGTGACATGAGGTGTAACACTTGCTAACTTGTCATGGATGCTTTGGCAAGACTCAGTCAACTTCTGAGGACGGAGGAAAAGATGAGGAGAGTTTATGATTGCCCTTAGCAGAGCCTGGCACAGGATCAAGAAGGATTTTTCTTCCTGGGAGCAACACGCCTTTGCTGCCATTGTGTGGTGGATGTTGCTGGTGATTCTGGAGCATGATTGAAAAGTAGTATCTTGACAGCATCGAACGGGTCCTCAAAGGTGCCCCCCATACTTGTTGCTGAGAGCACCCAGCCCCTAACACATCATGGGTATAGTCTGTGTCACTGCGGAGTGATAGGGACTGGGTGACATTAAGGAATGGGAAGGATTTGGCCTCCCCACCCCTTGGTTTTCCAACAGCTCCAGGATCATTTTAAGCACAAGGCTGTGGATTATAAATTAGACAATATTTATAATCAGGAAAACATCTGCTGGGTGCTCTTTCCAGTGGACAGGGCCAGCCAAAGGCTCCAGGACATGAAGTGTAGGGGTTGCACCAATCACCACCTGTCTGCTCCTATAATCGAGTTGATTTTTTATGATCTTGACATCAGTTTTCAAGATGCATGATCTATGTGTTTATTTAGCTGTCTTTCCTGGCGTCCCTTAGTTTTGAACTCCTGTAAATCCTCCCACAGTTGGATTTCTGCACTTTTCAGAGATTACATTCCCTGACAGTACATTTCTCCTTCCCCCTCACTTTGTTGACAGCTCAGGCGAGGGTCCAGGGAGAGAAGTGCTCAAACCTGGCTCTGGAAAGCTGAGCTCTGCCACAGACTGGGTCTAACTTTCCAGGGACTAAGCAACTGGTACTGGTGTAAGTGGGAGAGGTGGCCCACAGATGCTGCTCTGAGGCTGGAGTCCCCCTTTAGGTTAAAAAATCTGGCCTGGGGGCTTTGTCAGCCTCCAGGACTTGGCAGCTGGACCATGAGGTGGTCTCTGTGAGGGGACCTGCTCAGGTCCTTCCAGGCCAGGAAGGTGAATGAAGTTGACATGGCCAGAACAGTAACTGTTAAAAAGCCCGTATTCTGGCTGCCGGGGAGTGAGATTTTTGCAGCTCTGTTTGTTCAGGTCCCAGTGGTCCTTACTCACTGACACTCTTGTCTTAACAGGAGTTAACCCATGCAAGGGCTTCCTGGGGATTTCAGCTCAAATGATTCCCAGAAGGAATCTGCTATAAATGCCCTTGTTTCTCATAAAACCATGTCTTCTTTTGTCCTCTTTTTTTTGGGAAGTACAGCTAGTGCTGGACTCCACTGACTTCCAGATGTGTACAGATGGATGAATACTTGTATGCTACTAGGAAAGAATATGTAGCAGCCTTTGCTTTTTGTGCTTTTTCCTACCAGCAAAGCAGGGATCACTGAGAAGACCTATAGCCAACAAATCTATCAACTCTACAAGATGCTTCCTATAACCTGTAGCCTCTGACTCCAGTGGCTGGGAGCATCTCCATGGAAGAGCTGTGTGAGTGGGAAGAATTAACCCGCTGATCTGGCTTTCCAGCTGGGGTTTGCAACCACCTTTCCTTTCCCGGGCAGTCTGAACACCCTTTGTTTACTCCTTGTCTGTTTCTGCCCCTTTGGCCTTTATCTCATTCCCCTTGCAGGGCTCTTCTTCCTGGCCTTCACCTCTCATGCTGCCTGCTCCAGTCCCTCCTTTCCCTGCTGTGATATGGAGAAGAAAGGGAGACTTCCAGGATCCTGAGCTGCCCTGGCTCTACGCCATGTGGTGCCTGTCTCTTGATCCCTGCCTCTCACCCCAATCTTCTCAGTCAGCAGTGACCTGTAAATTAATTTATTTACAGCATAATAAATCTAGGAGGAGTTTCCTGCTTGACTGAATGCTGAGGCCTTCCTCATCTTGGAGAGCATCTCTGGCTCCAGCAGGTACTATGCCTGATATTTTTCCAAAGCCAATATGGACTTGTCCCCAGTACAAGCACATCTTTGAGGCCCTTGCATTTGTGCATAGCAAAAGTGCCTTTCCCACCCACTGCTAAACCTGCTTCTGAGTTCCTCTGCTGCCTGCAGCAGCACTCAGAGGTGTACAGATAAAATGGATTTAAAACTTAGGTGTATGCTGGACATAATTTCACAGCTTTGTTACCAGGGTCCATCAGTACCCACTGTTTCATTCACCCTGCAGTTGGGATGATACTGCCTTCCTCTCAGTGCAGTTTTAGGTGTTCAGGAGGGACAAAGCTCTTGGTAAGGGTCCAGTTTTCCATGGGGTTGGGCTAAAGCCTTCTAGTTTTCACCTGCTAAGGATCTGGCTGGGCAGCTGAATATGTAGATAGGTGTCAACCCATCTGTGTCCGTATGACAATCAGATACATTACCTGTCCATCACCACAGTGGTGGTGGATGCTCTTGAACCCTCATGCTGCAGCCTGGCAGCAGCATGCTTTGTGGGGCCATGACTGAGAAATGCCTAGACCCCATGAGGGAGGCAGAGAGCATGGCCTAGCTGATATCTCTGTGCCAGTTTCTTCTCACTGTCCTTCCCCACATGATCCCCTCTGGCAGGTCCTCTCAGCCATCCTTGTCCAGTTAGCAGAGAGGGTGAGAAAAATTGATGACTTACTGTGGGACAATTTACCTGTCTGTGTAACAAGACATAAAAGGATCTCTTTCACACCAGGCTGGAGGCTTGCCTTTATGGGCATCTCAAAGCCTTGGCCTTGAATGGAAACCTGCCTCCCGCTAGCAGAAGATTGGATACACCTCATCAGCACTTGTGCGTATTTTTGCCTTCCAGGTAATTGCAGGAAAACAGATGAAGAAAGATTGATCTTCAGGTCTTAATTTTATGTTTTTTTGTGGAATCCACCTCCTATCAGTTTATCAACGAAGAGCCAATGTCCTTATCATTCTGCTCATCGTGGCTGGGAATAATCTGCCAAATGAGTTATTCCTTTATAAGGGTGTTATAATGTAGAAGAGTGAAGTGGATTTGCACCTCTGATGGCTGTGTGGTTATTAATATCGCATTAGTGCCTAGCTGAAGCCTTGGTCTTGTTGCTCCTTGGGAGAGAGATCTCCCTCTGCAAAATAACTCTAGGTGGGGCAGGGAATGGAAATGCCTTGGGAGCAAACAGGCTTCATGGTGAGGCAGCTGCAGGTTCAGAGCACAGGAGTCTTTACCTCCACGTAGCTGTCGACCCCTCTGTACCAACCTACTTATCCACAGTCACATATAGTTGGAGTCACCTTTGCCTTTTTAGGGCTGCTTGAACTACACAGAGGCTGTTCCTGTGATCTGCCTGCTTGCATGTGCTCCTTTTAATAGATGGAGCTTAATCCCTCAGTGCATTCCTTGTTGTCACGTACATCCCCCCACCCCCCAGCATTTGCAGAATGGTTCAGTGACCACTGTGCTCGGTGCAGGGCTGGTGAGCCTTGCCCAGCCCAGGTCTCAGCATCAGCCTGTGTCTTCTCATCCCACGCCTTCAGAATTTTCCCTGCTACCAAGAGCTGGTGACATGGCTTCCTAGTGGTAACACAGCCATATTTTGCTCTCAAGATCTCATCTTTGGAGCCAGTACCCATACTAGAAATACAATCCCTCTCTTTTTCTCCATTTTTTAAAAAGTATCACAGACAACTAAGGCACAGAGATAGAGCCCTTTGCCCAAGGTCACTTACCAGCTGCAGACTCTAGAGTAAGAGCACCCTGATTTCCTGGCTTTGTGTCACAAGTGTGAATGGCTCCTTGCTCTGATGACAGTGAGGGCTCTACAGTAGGGGAGGGTTAAAGAAAAAAAGAGCCATATTTCACCATGGTTCTTGCTCTGTCCCTGAGTGCATCCCCCAGGGTGAGAGTGAAGTCAAGAGGCTGCTGTGAAAGGGTTATAGCCGACCTCTGATCGCAACCGATTAATGACAGCCCCAGGGAGCGAGAGCCCTTGAGCTGGCAGGAAGGAGGTGAGTACTGAAAAGCAGCGAAGTTTTAAATGCAGCAGCAGGAGACCAAGAGTAGAGCAACAGCAGGGGAAACAGCCGTGCTTGGAGGCATGGCAGCAGGGCAGAAATGGAGGGTATTTTTCTATCCATCCCTAGCAGTTTGGATCCAACCCTTCAGTCATCAAAATCTGCTCTTATTAGGCTTGTTGCTCTGAATTGGCTGGTGATGGTTTGGAGCTTTTTAAATTTCTTTGTTCAAATTAATAAAAAAAACCCCAAAAAACCCCCAAAAAACCAACGCCTTGCTGTGAGGGCGGGTTAGTATTTAAGTCCAAGCAGATGATAGCAACAGCGTGCAGCAGTTCCCCAGGAGGGTGAGGAGCACTGTTGTCAAACTGGAGAATCTGAAGCAGAGCATCAGGATGGGGTGAGCAGGGCCAGAACCAGGAGAAGCCCCCACTTCTCCCCATGCTGCCATGCATCCAGCTTTGTGCTGGACTCAGCAGAAATCTTCCCTTAATGTAATTAAAGGATGCAGAGAGACGGCTGCAAGAAGAGGTGGCTGTTTACGAGCACGGAGGAGGGCATGCCGGGAAGATGCTACATTCCCCTGCTTGAACTGCTGCACCAGAGCATGACCCCTGGGCAAGGATGTGCACAGCGCTCGGATGCTCTCCAGCTCCTCTGTGAAGGGCTGAAAGCAAATTGGCTGTTAATGCAGACAGTGGCTGGCTTGACTCAACACTCCCGTGTTACAAGCAGGCTGTGGGATGGATGAGGAAACCCATGCTCCTTCTCTAACAGGTCTGAGCCTGCTTGTTAGACCTGGTCAATAGTTTGCTGTCAAAAGCAATTCTCTGTCAAACAGGCATCGTTTTTTTCTTTTCTGCCAGAGCAGAAATTTTCTTGGAACATGTCAATTTTCAGCCAAATTTTTTGCTTTTGGTGCTTTTTTTTTTTCACCTTGCTTAAATAGCAGCACTGAAAACAGCATGGTTGTCAGCTGCTGAAGTCTGCATCTGAAGGCTCAAGCCAGCAAGGTCTCCAAACGTCTTTTTGATTTTTCACTCATCTAAAGAATAGGACCAGGTTACTAAAAAAAAAAAAAAAAAGGAATAGAAGAAGGTTTTTAAGAACTGATTGTCATGGTGGAAAATGTGTGTTAAAGGATGTCAGGGAAATTTCTGGAAGCTTGGTGTCTGTAAGTCTCTCTCCTGATCTGTAGTTGTGAGTCTGGGAGTGGTTCAGACGGAGCAGAGTGCTTGGGGACAAGGACAGTGGCAGCCTGACTCTGGTGACATCCAGAGATCCCTGCGGGCGTATCTCATTGCCTGTGTGAGTTTTATACATGGGTTATGGGGCCTGCTGTGTCTTCCTTGCTGGTTCAGCTCAATTTGTGATATTTGCATTCAACATTAAACACAATAGCTCCTCAATATAATGGAAAATGGGCTGTCTGGACAAATGCTGCTGCTTAAGAAAGCTTTAGATAAGGTCTGTGCTTTGTCCCATGGGGCTTGGAGTGGCCAGCATGGCTAGTGGAGGTGATGGGGACACAGCCGCTGACTGACCCCAGGGGAAGCACGGTGATGATCTTTTTGTCTTGTCCTGGTCCATTGAGTGTCCACCTGGGTCTGTGTGGACATCCATGGTGTCTCTAGTAGCATCATGGTTTCAAGTGTTGACACTCTTGTATGGGAGCCACGTGTGGATGCAGCTAAGACCCACGCAAAGGATGTGAGGACCACCCAGGACCCAGAGACTAGAGGGTGCTCTGTGCTGTAAGGATGCACAGAGGTGGGGGAGAACTGAAGGGGATGGGCTGGAGAGGCCTCAGGTTCTGTACATGTTTCCTTGGCAGGGATTTTGGGTGTTGCCAGAGTTAATGCAGTGAGCGTATGTGCCTCTCTTGACTATGTTTATGCATGCAAAGAAGTGCCTGCTAGGGAAGGAGTGGAAAGCTTGTGATTTATCATTGCTCTGTAATGGGTGCCTTGCTTCTAGTGAAAGAGGTCAACATCCCTGAGAGATACCAAACCCCCTCCTTATTAACGTCCTGTTACAGCTAATGGCTTGGGGTAGGGCAAACAGGTCTTACAAGGAAGGCATTAAAGAGCAGCACTACTTGGAAGGGAAGCCAAAGAATTTACAGCAATATTTACACAGAGGTTCTCCCCAGAGATAAGGAGGTACACAGTCGGCTCAGCAGATAAGCAGAACTATGGGATGAGGCAGAACAGGCATTGTTGTTTGTGCATCCTGAAGTTCAACAGGATCAAAAGCCAGAGCTGTGTGGTGTGGGAGAGGGGGATGCGATCAGGACCACACATACCACCTGGGATCTAGCATCCATGAGGCATAGACATTGTATTAATTCCGTGTAGGAGCCTCAGGGCCCTATCTCATAGGGAAAAGGAAAAAGGCAAACCTCATTTAGTGTGAGGTGAGATACAATTCCTTAACAAGCATGTGTCCCAGAATACAAGTTGTGCAAGATCACCCAGGCTGGGGAGCAAGTGAGAAACTTCAGCTCTTTCCTGTCCAGATGACGTTGTGTTCACGTCCCCCTCCCTAATGCTTTAGCTCTGGGCTCATTTTTTCACACACCTTCCCTGTTTGCTCTGACAGACCTGTGGTGCATCTGCACTTGACTGTACCTCTCCTGTGCAGGCTGAAGATCCCCCAGACCATTCTTCACCTCTTCCATCCACTTCCTGCCAGACAGGCCAAAATCTCACATCCATGCCTCATCCAGCAAAATCTCCTGATCCAAAACCTGCTGAAGAGAGGAGGAGTTTAATTTGGTTTTTCTCATTAACAGCATCAGGCTTTGGATCTAGCTGTGTCTGTGGTGGAGAAACCGAATAGCCCCGTGTGCAGCAATCCGTAACGAGACAACCCAGTCTGCTCCATGACCCCTGCATCAACCAGAAATCTCCCTGCACCTCCCATCTCACTCACAGCTTCTTTATGTGCTCAAATCACCCACGGCCACCACCTCATCCTGCGCTAGACCACATCTCCACTTTGCCGACCTCCCCAGCCCCTAATAGCACTTGGCCACCGATCTCCGAGCACTCCATCCATCATTTGACTAGCACATTATTTATTTACCATGGGGGAGAGAAGGGAGTTGGGTTGTCTGGAGAATGTATTAAATTTTCATTTGTTCTCATTGATTCCTGAAAGGAAATTGCTGAGTTATGCCATCAGGGTGGACTAGTTACGATATGGAGGGTATCTACTAAACGGGGGTGTTGAATGGGAAGTAGGGACAGAGTTAAGGTTATTTTGAATATTAAAATTATGGTGACCATAGCTAAACAACCTCATAAAACGTATCTGAGCATGTTTTCTCTGCTTCCCTTAGTCTCTGCTATTGCTGCTTGCCCATACTCTTGATTTCTCTTGCCATATGGGACACACATGGTATTGCTTCCTCATGGCTGTGGGTGAGTAGCTATCACTTGCAGGTTTCTCCACTGGCTCTGAACTGCTGTATGTATGCATAGGAGTGGCTGCTGGTGAAGGCTTGTCCCTTCTCTGCAGGAGATGCTTGGCCTCTTCTAGTTCATCCCATTTGGTCTGGAGAAAGTTGCTTTAAGTATTTCTTCTCCAGGCACATCTGGGTTCTATCCCCCTGAATTTCCACTGTGGTAGTTAGCGCACTATTTATGGCAAAATTTTTGCTATTTTTTTAGTATATACTAATATTGTAAGTTGCACAATAATACTGACTTGACTTTTCCATAGGACTCCTTGTCATCCAAAAGCTGTTCATTTTCCTTCCCCAGCCAGAACTGACATCCCAGCCAGAAGTGATGATTATGGTTCAGGTTTTCCATGTTTTAAAGCCCACCAAGGACTGACTTGGAGTCTCGGCTGAGAACTGGTTTACATTACTTTATCTTAGTCTGGTTTTCTAAACAAGTACTGTTTAATCCTCATCAGACACCCGGCCTGACCTAACCTGCTTTCAGAGCATGTCTTTGGTGGAAATGGTGCAACCTTCTCATATGAACAAGAGGGTGAAGCAATTGTTCTTGAGGAAAGGGTCTTGTGGCTGGGATTTTTGAGGACAGACACTGTTTTCTGGGTTAAAATGGCAACCTGTCTCATGATTTCTGAGGACTGTGGGCTGGGGAAGGTTCCCACATCTCTGAAGAGATCACCTCCCTGTCTAGCCCCTCTGACCCTGCTCACCGATTCCTGCCACAGTAAGCCCTGAATTCAGGGAAACGCAGTGAAGAAGTGGGTAGTTTTACTGGGGTTTTATTTTTGCCGTCTGGAGGATAATCAGGGGTCCTCGGGTTTCTGTGGGAGTTGAAAGAAAGGACAGAGCAAACTGGCAGTGTTCCCAGTCCAAAATGTTTTCACTAATTGCATGCAACCTTCCTTACAAGAGAGAGAGGGACTGCAAATACCACCGTCAGTTTAATTACCACTGCTCGTTCACATTGATTTTATTTATGCTGTTGCTGGTACTGCGTGTGTGCAGTGTGTGTGCAAGGTAGGCGTGGGAAAGTGAATCACTGGAGAGCGAGAACCAAGGAGTGTGTGTATGTGTTTATTTGGGGGTGTGGGGTCTTCCCAAAGAGCCTTGGTGTACTGGACAGCTGTGCCCCCAATACCTGTCAGTGGTGTGGGTGGGAAAGGGACTGCATGAAGGTGAATAGGGGTGCAGGGGACACGCATCAGGGTGAGACTAGTCAGATTCCCGGGCCCATTTCCCAGAACCTGCTTGGCTTAGCCACCGCTCTGGCTTAACTCTGATCCCCGGCAGCGGATTGCTTCCCCTTTGCTAACCTTCCCCTCCTCAAACGCAATGCCTTTCCTCCCAGTCCCGAAGGGGGGGAGAAAACGGCACAGGAGGAATCCGACATGAGCAGGCTGATGGCTGCCGTCCCAGTGCAGGCTCAGCAAATGGGGCTCGTGATGGATGAATGTGCAGGGCAAGAAGTAATAAAATGGGCCCCAGTCATGTAATCTTCCATTAAAATGAAATGCATACCAGAAATGAGGCATTTCTGCAGCTTGTACCATCTCCCACGGAAGATCATGAATAAAAGAGGCAAGTGTACTGTTGACAGATGCCGGCATGCATAAAGGACAGTTCCTATAAAGGCAAAGCCCCGGCTAACAGATGGACTAAAGATGTGAGATGCAGGAAGATTTACCAGTCTAAATAATTCAAGGGAATGTCGTATGGGGAGGCAGTGCTGGAGAGGGGAGTCGGCAGAAGGTACAGATGGAAAGGCAGGCCAGGCCTTTCCCACAAACCCATTAAGAACGTCGCCTGTCTGAGTGACAGTATGTCGCACAAGGCACCGGCAGAGATGGGTGGATTTGCCTCCAGCACTCCTTCTGCAAGGTCAAGAGAAGAGATAATCTCAAGGCTTGCAACTTTTTGAGGGCATGCTTTGCCCTCTGCAAGGCTGCTTTCTCCAGCCTTCTTCCTTGCCACCCCTTCACCTGCTGCTGGGTAAAACAGGAGCACAGAGATGGTGCTGAACCCATGAGAGGAGGGTGGAGGTGACAAAGTTGTTTGGTACTCCCCTTGTTCTTCTCTGCCTTGCTCAGGTCCCTGGTGAACATTTGGGCTTTGAAGGTGGCTGGGGGCTATTGCTGGGGACCCTCTGCCCATTATGGGGCACCCTTAAACCTGGATGTCTACAGGAGAGTGAGTAGGGCCAAGTGCAGGGGGAGCCTTGGTGAGACACTGAAAGGGGGATGCATTTGTGCAGGCAAAGTGACACTTGCGTGCCTGAGTGCTGTGTGGGAGGAAAAGGGCTTCAACATGATGAGCAGCCAGCATGGTGAGCAGAAGGGATGCTGAAGCTGTGTTTGGGAGGCTAACAGCATCCCAAAGAGCTGACTTAGAACTGCAGCATGGAGCACAACTCCTTCAGACCTTAGTGCCTGAACATGGTCGCTCTCAGACTGGGTGGCCTTGCTGGTGCCCTCTTTTCGTTTGTAGAGATGGGCTGCTGGTGTGCGCGGGGGCAGCTTGGAGCTGTGGGAATGCTGCACATCCAGCTCTCAACAGCTGGAAATGGGGAACATTGGGTTCACCTAAAGTGCGTGGGTCCCCCCTGCGTGACCCTATGTGCCTGGGAGTGCAGAAAGTTGAGGGGTTGATATTTTGCACTATAAAGGGGGCTGTCTTGGCTGTCCCCTCCTTGGGGCTTGGGTCTTCCATGCACACATCAGTCCATGGGCTAAAACACTGGTGTTGCACTTGGTGGCCTTGTAGACCTAGGTGAAGGGATGTGACTGCTGTGACAGTAGAGATGCCACAATGCTAGGGAGCTGGAAGAATTGTGTGAATCTTCCTGGCCATCCAGGTGAATGCTGAGAAGGGCTGGCCAAGGTGTTGCAGCATGTTGGGAGGTTCTTGTCGGTGCAGGATGCAGAGGAAGGGGCACTGGGGATGGGACATCATTGTGGCTGAGCACAGGGCTGCTCATCACTTCTGGGGGTGCCCATGCCCCTCTCCCCTTGCCCCCCAGAGAGCCTGGGTTTTGCTTGGTGAACGTGAGAGATTTGGGGAGAAGAGGGAATATAAAGGGCAAGATGGAGAGGGTTAGATAGAAGTCAGCAGCAGCTGCTTGGCAGAGATTGTACGCACTCTCCGCTCAGAGAGGACGCCTTCCCCGGGCTCGTCAGCCGTCTGCAGCATGGCGATTAATCATTGGTGTCAGAATCCCTAATCCTATTCAATGGAAAACAAACAGCGCGGCATCCAGCCCTGTGCTGAGCCCAAGCAATTAGCATGTTTACATGGACTGGGGAAGCTCAACAAAGAGTGGCCAATGGGGGCCACGGGAAATGAACCCTTGTCAGGCCCTGATGTTCTAAGTGCCCCAGGATCCCCGGGCTCTGACCCAGGCCTAAGCTTGGAAATGTGGCTTGAAGCAGTTGAATACAGCTACTTGCTAACAAAAAACTGATTTTTTTTTTTTTATTTGGGCTCAGGGATGTGCAAGTGTGGGCAGCTGCTGCAGTGAGGACGCCATATCTGATATGGATGGTCAGCTGGGGAAACAGGGTTCTGGAGGAGATAAGAGGTTTGCTCTTGCTCTGGCTTTGAATCAGTAACAGAAGTAGCAGACAAAATCTTTGCAATTCTAGCAAACCCTGACCTGAAGCCCATCTCTTGTCCCTGTTCCTCCTGCCCCTCTCCAGCCCGTGCTGCTGGAGCTACATATCTCTGGCTGAAATTAGTTTGACATCTTGTGCTTTGGGAGTGCTGAGCTCTGCTGGGCTCAGGCCACAGAAGGGCAGTGCTGTGGCTGTGCAGAACCAGCATCCCTGGTGTCCTAGGGCTTGTCCCTGGGGGACTTGGGCCCCTTGCATACACTTTAAGGAGGTTTGAGAGGTGGGTTACAAGGAAAGATGCAGGATTAAACAGATATGTGTCTGTCCCCTGTGTGTGTCCCCAGTGGCCTGAAGCAGCTACCTCAGATAAAACTGCCTCCCAAAATCAAGAGCAACCCAATGCTTCTTCAGTGGTGATGGTGGTGATCTGCTAAGGAAAAGGCTTTCTGAGTGTGACTGTGATTTCTCCTCATAACACATGTACCTGAACTGGCTCTACACCAGCAAGCCCAGTGCTTGCAGCATGACTTGCCCAGGTGAGCTGAGTGTTTGTGTTGCCACAGGGGCCCTTGGTGCAGAGAGAAGTGTAAAAGATGATTATTTAACCAGGCTCTGCAAATACAGTTTCAAACAGAAAGCAAACAGCAAAGCAAGGGAAGCAAGACATAAGCTGTGTTTCTGTAGGACCTACAAGAAACTGGGTGACGGTGTAGCTATGCTGCAACGGGAAAAACAGAGTTTGTGTTTAAGCTTCAAGTTACCTGTGGAGCATCTGGGTCTGGGAGGGTGGGAGTGAGACAGTCCTCAGAAGTACTCAATCCCTCTTGAAATGAAGGGGCTTTTCTGGGCACGCAGTTTTCCTGCTTCCCTCCCAGAAGTGCATCTGATTTTGGGGGGTGGAAGAAAGAGGATTGATTCAAATAAAAATGTATTTGTATGAGAAAAATTATTTCCTTCCATGAGAAAACACATAGTTTGAGGCAAATTTATGGCTTTGGCCTGGTCATTAATATCTGGTTGTCAAAAAATATTGGTTTGAACAAAAATATGTTGTAATAAAAATGCATTGTTTTGAAGAAATTTATTGTCCCCATGAAAACCTATTCAATTCAGAAAGATATGTTGATTTCAATGAAAATCTATTTGTTTTAAGAGACAGAGAGAGAGAGAGAAGTTGTACTCAGCTGAGAACCAGGGGCTTATCTCTGTACAAATCTCCCTGCAGTCCTGTGCTCATTAGGATGGGGAAATCTAGAAAATGGGACAGTGAAGGAAGCCTGTCTGCCCAGGGCTCTTGCCCGTACTCAATGATCCTCCTTCCAGCTGGAGGAAAGTGTCCCAGCTCCCCCAGGATAATGAGGGGGATGTGGATAGGATGGCTTCTCCCACGAACATCTCTCCTTCCCCTGAAAACCTTATGCTTGTTCACTTAGTGCAGATCTCAAGAGGTGCGTGCTCATGTGAACCCACCTCCAGCTGCCACATAAGGTGCAAATCTTGCAGGAGTATGTATGATCCTGATCTCCCTCTTCGTCTCTTAAACCACATGTGAGCTGCAGGTATGTGTGTTGAGTACCTGAAGGTAAGACAGATGTGTCCATACATACTCACAATATTTCTGCTTTGGTGTGGTGGCATAAGGAAAGAGCCTCTTTTGGCTAAGGTGAGCTGCTTGGCTTTGTGGTTCTCCCAGCCCACTCTGGCTTTGGTCCGAGATGGGGCTGAGGTTTGCTATCCTGCTTAAGGCTCTCTGACCACCAGCAGGGACTGGATGAAATTCTCTCTGAGCTTGAAAACTGTAATACCGCCTTAGCCAGGATTATGAGGAGCCACTGCGGTATCACCTGAAATCCACCTCCCGGTGCCTCCTGTTTAAAACAATCAGCACATGTTTGCAGTAGGCTTTTTCTTTCATTATGCTCCAACTCTGCTATTTAATCAGCTTCTTCCTTCCTCTGTTTGTACAAGGTATCACTAGCCCATATTAAAGGGGAGGAAGGGAAGGTACAAGTTGAAAAAATTAAAAATAAAAAAAAAAAGAAATGTCACTGCTACGGTGTTATCCCCTCCCTGCCAACACACACTTGGGCTCTGGTATCAATGGAAAGGTTGCCTCTGATTAATATTAATAAAGAATTAGAGCTCTGTTTGTCATGATCACCTCGTTTGGTATTGCTCTGTGTGGCAGGTGAAAGCAGAGGAAGGAAGGGAAGAGGTCTGCATGACATTCATTAATCATTTCATCAGGAAGGAGTTCAAAGCAAGGGCCTGTCTTAACAAGGGCTGCAGACAGGGATGAGACCTGTTTATTCAGATGTTCCTCCTTACGTCTCTGACCTCCTATCCAGTCAATTGGTGTGGGCCTCCAAAGCTAAGATGATTTTTGAGGATCCAGGACACTCTACCCTCAAACATGGGCTGCCTTGGTCTTGGCTAGGTCAAGCTGATGTCATATGAAAGTCTGACCTTGGTCCACTATTGGTATGTATGTATCAGTTAGAAAATGTCTCCTCAAAAAAATTCTTTGGTTCCCCTTTGAGTCAAGAAGCTTAAGAATCACTTATGAGACAAACCTTTGAGAAGCTGTGTTTCTCCCGGGCGATAAACCCTCCTTATGCATGCTGGGACAAAACACTCCTCAGGGCAGGGTTGTCTGCTTGGTCTATAGGTGAGCAGTGGCCAGAAGCTGGGAGATACTTGTGAGACACGTTGATCACTGGGAACTCTTGGAGTAAGCTCTAGGAAGGCATGTTCCATCTCTAAGACAAGGCAGTAGGGATACAACTGAATTTAAATGATGTATTCAGTCTTAGAGAGCTCCTTGTCCTTCTGTGGGACACTTCCAAAAGATGGTTCCCCTGACCATAAGATAGGTGCCAAAGTTGGAGGACCCCAGGTACCCTTGATCCGTTGACTAGAAGACCCCACAGACAGGCATATACTTAAACAGCTATTAGACGGTTCAAGTTCAGTGTCCTAAATCCCATCTGCAGCATCTTTACAGAGCTTATTCTGTAGTAGACCAGGTCTGCCTTTCGCACATGGTGTGGTTGGGGAACATAAGATTGAGTGTTGCAGGAGTTCAAGTTTTGTATTTTATACAGATTGGCATATTAAGAAAGAGTGGCTGTGGCTGAGGATAGCACCTTGCTTTGGGATCACACTACCCAAGTCAGTCTTGGCTGATGTTAGCATGCAGGGCCTAACACAGGCAATTTATCTAGACTTGTAGTGGTATTTTGTTTCTTAAATGTGTGGAGGTTATTGTAAATCTTGGTTTAAATGCATCTGTGTGGCCAGAACTGGTCTCTACTTTATTATCTGGATCCAAAACCAGAAAATGATGTGCACATACATATGGCAAAAGCTCTTTGTATTAAAAATTTACAGCTCCACCTTCTTCTTGCTCCCTTTTCCTCCTCTTTTTTTTTTTTTTTGTTTGTGGATGCTATTTATTATTCAAATGTGGGAAGAGTTGAGCCAAGTGGTGCATTGCTCTCATTAATTATTCTCTGGGATTAAGGAATTGGTTAAAAACATACCTCCCTTAATCCTGTTTTATTAATTTTATATTCTTGGCAAAAAAGAAGAAAAACAACAACCCCCTAACCCTCTTTACAAAGGGATCATGTAGCTTTCTTCTTGGAGCCTGAGAACAGGAGGTCTCTGGTGTTGCATGGATATCCGCCTTTTTATTTTGATAAAATAAATTAGCACAGGATTAGAGCTTTCCTGCACAGTACAGCTCAACTGTGGTTACCACCTTAACAGAGGCATGAAGCATCATTTTGGTTGCAGAAATGATGGTGAAGAGTGAAGTTGAAATGCAAGATTGTTGGCACCTTTGCTCCTATGAAAGGGAACTTTGCTCTTGGTAGCAGCATACCTCGTGGCCTCTCCTCCCTACCTGTCCACTGTTGAAGAGGCTGCCTTTCACTGGTTTCAAATTTTGTGGCGGATGAGGTGGACGCTCCCTGCTCAGATGCATGCACTAGCCCATCAGTTTGTTTTGTATAGCAGCCAGAGGTGATAACTGTAACTAGCCTCTTCCTTTTGGGATATTATGAAGACATAAATAAAATGGCTTTCTCTAAGGCAGAAAAGACTTGATTGCCGAGAGTTTGTTCTGGGAAACAGCAGAGGGAGAATGGGAAAACGGGAGTGGTGTTTTTGGAGGTTTCTTCGCCTTTTCATGGCAAAGGTGCTCCAGGTGACGCTGTCAACAAGACCTTGATGATTCTTCTGGCATGGGAGACATGGGGATGCCTGGCTGTGAGGGAGCAACCTGTGGCCACAATGCAGACTTAGTGACCTCCAGACTGCTTGTTTTATGTGACTACCAGATAGGAGAAAAAGGACAGTGGTGGTGTCTGGCTGTATGACCTGTTCCATGGACGGAGGGAAACCTGTAGTGAATTTTCAGGAGCAAGATGGAACCACTTCCAAAAGGGATGAGGTTTGCAAGGCTCAAGGAGCTGGATCATGGGAGCTGGGCTCAAACCCAAGGCTCACACTGAGTAGTGTGATGCAGAAGCATCTGGTCCTTCAGCTAGATGAAATTTCTTGGGTGGCTTTTGGAAGTCTATGCTATGGAGGCATTTAAACTGGAATTGGTGGGATAGTTCTTAGAGCTCTGCAGTGCGGAATATGGGACTGGTGAAATAAGTTGTGTCATAGCAGCCTTCCAGTATCTGATGGGGTCCTACAAGGATGCTGGAGAAGGACTCTTCACTAGGAACTGTAGTGATAGGACAAGGGGTAACAGGTTCAAATTTCAACAGGGGAAGTTTAGGTTAGATACAAGGACGAAGTTTTTTACTGTGAGGATGGTGAGGCACTGGAACAGGTTGCCCAAAGAAGTTGTGAATGTTCCATCCCTGGTAGTGTCCAAGTCCAGGTAGGATGGAGTCTTGGGTGACACGATTTAGTGTGTGGTGTCCCTGCCCATGGCAGGGGGGTTGGAACTAGATGATCTTAAGGTCCTTTCCAACCCAAACCATTCTATGATAAAAAAAAAACCCCGTGATGGCTGCATGGCTGATAAAGTCTTGACCTGCGCATGTCTTGAAGTTGAAGATGGCTGTCCTCACCCATCGCTGAATTGGGCACTGGGAATGCATTACTGTTTACCTTTAATATTTCATTGAGTAAGGCTTTTAAAGCAGAATTGTACCTGAAATATTGCTAAGTGTTTTCTCCTGGAGAAGGTGTTTTGTTTGCCAATAATGACAATGGCTTAGAAATGAGTCTGCAGTGCTGCCAGCTGGGTAGGACTGAGATGGAGGGAGGTTTGTCCTGTGGCATAGGAGCAGGTATTCAGTCCATCTTCAGCTTCACTGTGAGGGGCTGCATGGATTAGCAGGTGTTGGGAGATAAATGCCTTCATGTCCAGTTGGCCTTAGGGTTGCTTGTGAAAGCTGTTCCTTTTTTTGGGAGTGTCCTTTTTGACTCACAAAATCTCTTCTGGTTTCCCCTGACCTCACCTGAATACCCTTGCTGCAGAATTGTGGGTCACACTGAAAGTTTCTGGGTTGGTTTTGAGGCTCTTATTGTGGAAATTCCTACAGTTTCACTCATGTGAGCCATGCAGAGATTTTTGCAAAAGATCTTCCATTCAGTTCTTATTCATGCAAGAAAGCTGTGACCAGAGGCTGTACAGACCCTACAATAATACAAATACCAGCAAAATATCCTCATGACTGGATTTGTCAAAGATTCCAAATCAAGGCCTTTCTATTTCCTCTGTCTTTTCCCTACCAATCAGGGATTTCTTTTCTCCTAGGACACATATGTTGTGGGTTTTTTGTGGGAACAGTTTGATGTCCTACATGTGTTAAGGTACAAATAAGATTTGGGCAGGATTTTATTGCTTGGTAACTCTGTGCCCTACAGAAAGTCACTTGGATCCAGCAAAGTGCCAGGCTGGCATCAAGCAAATTGTGTCTTATATCCAGCTGAGAGGCCCAAAACTGGACAGATGGTAGGGTGGGATGCCTGGAGCTGGTTGGATGCAAGTGGTGCTCTGGTCCTAGAGAATGTAGAGGAATCCCTCTAGTGATTCAGCCAACGAAAAACTGAATTAGGCTCTAATCCACTCCTGAAATACTGTGTTGGCTGGGGTGTAGCTCACAAAAAGGAGCTTTTTCAGTGGTGTTTGGGCAGAAGATTTTATCTATGGTGATGTCTGGCTAAGCTTGTCCTGGTTAAATTGGAGGGGCCTTCGCTGTTTTGTGGATGTGCTGTGGCATGGCTAGAGCCACCTTGTTTCTCTTTGGGGACATAAGCCAGTGAAGAGTGTGGGCTGTGAGCACTACTGGAGTTAGCATTGGTTGTCACTGGCTTAAAAAAAGCTGAGAAAAGCCAAAAAGACATTGATAAAGATTTCAGTTAGCCTTCTTCTGGTGCCCTGGTGGCATCTTGATCTTGTTCTCAATCCTTCGTGTGAGAGAAGACCTATTTTAAGTTGATTTACATTGCGAAGCATTGCTGATGCTCAGGTGAAGGAAACCTTGCACAGCCATGCACAAGGTACACCAAAAAACCAACAGCATGTATTCTTGGATTTGAGGTAGGAATTATATACACTTAGAGTCATGAACTCTGGATAATAATTGAAAGGTCAGATTGATGAGAGCAGCCTCCGAGATACGATTTCTATGACAGCTTGATGGATGCCCCACTATCAAGGTGTGCTTTTAATCATAATCTCATTACTTCTTATGGTTCGACTCACCTAAACTCATGGGAGGAATCGGGGGCCACCTCTAAAATGTGAATTGGCTTTTATTTGGAGGAAGAAGAGTTGAGTGTTTGGGAGAACAAAAAGGAAAGAAATGAGCCAAAAAAGAGATAAAAGACCCTCCTGACTGAGGATGAGTCAAGAGCAGGAGTGAAAGCAATACCTTCATTGCTCCAGAGCAATGCTCTAAATACCTTTATGCTAGCTGGGACCACTACAGATGCTCTGAAGCAAAGAAGGAAGACTTGAACCTCTCTTAGCACCAGCATGTGTCGTGCCCATGAATCTCACTGCATTGCTACCCCTGAGAGTCTGGGCGTGGGACTTGTGAAGAGATGACCATTACAGCTCTCCCAGGTATGACTGGAGCTTTGTTATGGGGAGAGATCCAATGCTGGCTGTTCATGTGCTCTGATCTGTTCATCCAAAACCCATGCTGAAGCTTCCTAGTGATGGCCAACTGTAAAATGCTTATGTGCTGCTGCAGAGCACCAGCTTGCTACCAGAGAGTCCCTGAGCCTTGGAGAAGGCAAAATCTTTTTCTTCAGCTCATGGTGCACAGCAGCTGAGAAGATAAAGTTGAAATTTATCCCAACCAGGCCCGCATAGCAGGCACTGAGGGGACACCACCTCTTTGCAATAAATACCAAGAAACCCTGGAGATCCACCTCATCTGCTGACCCATCCATTAATGTGGCCATGCAGAAACTTCACCACAGGCTACATCAATGACGGTGGGCACAGCCTTTCCCCCTTGTCATCAGCACCATGAGAACCCAGGGGAACTGGCTTGCAGTGGCTCCCAGAAAGCATCCCCACAGGCTCCTCTGCGAGAGCTTTTTGCCACGGCTGGAGGGTGATAGGATGGCACTGTGCATCCTGTCAGCAGTTCATCCTCGCCTTTCTGGAACCTCCTGGAAGAGTTAGTATGGAAATTTCAACCTATTTTTAAGGGTTATTTTCACTCAAGTGAAATCTATCAAAGAAGGAGGGTTATTTTTACAGCGCGCAGGAACTGCTGGTTGCCATGGCAGCGGGCCGGGCAAAATGCAATAAAGCATCCCTCTGTTATTGTAAACACAAAGGGAACCACGGGCACTGAAAAGAAAGGCGATTGTCATGGAGGAAGGAAGGCAACACTGTGGCATGCTCACCAAGACCTGGCACTCAGGGAGCTATGCCCAGGGAGATTTTATGGGGTCTTCTTGTACCCATACCCATGCAGGGTCCAGCGGGCCAAGAGGAGTGAGCCCCTCTGAGTTCTCCACTGTGAGTATTGAGGGCACTGGTATATCAGTCTGAGATGAACTTTTCCCCTCTTCATTTGAAAAAACTTTGAAGAAGTTTAGAAAATGCATCACCTAAAGAGGACGTGCAGGGGAACTTCTGTTGACTTTTTATACCTGACTTCCAAGACAAGGACCAGTCAACTGTGAAGACCTCTTCTTTTAAATATTTGCAGACTGTGTAAGTGATTTTGGAGGTGATGAGAGGGTTCACCCTCTCCATCTCTTCCAACTGTGTTCTGTCTCTGTGTAAATTTAGGTGCCCTGTCTAGCTACAGCAGCTGAATATGTGTACAATTGAAGTACATCCGATGCTGACGGGCTCGGGAAAGCCTTGACGAGCATGAGTGAGAGCTGCTCCTGGAGAAGTGGAGGACACCACTTGGGATCTCCCTCATGAGCTGTGACCATCCCTGTGCATGAGCTCTTGAGTGTCCCAGCAGCATCAGGGGACGCAGCTAGAAACCACATTAATCCCTCGAGGTACATGTTTTGTCCCCGAAGCCTGTGCAGCTGTGTCTTTAGCACTGCTGTTGTGGCTATATGGAAGCTACATAGCTGCCCCTTGTTGTTCTTCCATGCCAAGATGCAGATTGTCCTAAGGTGGCACATCTTGGCTGCATGAGGGCTGGCACAATCAACACAACTGCCACCATGTGCTGAAGATCTACCAAAGTACCATGTGGGGGCTTTAATTTTGAATTCCCACTGAGACAACTGCTGGTAATGTGGAGGGAGAGCAAATGGGCACAGGATTGGCCTTCCTTACCACATAGAAACCTGTTCAAGAAACTGAGGGTATTTCTGGGGGTGTCCCAGGCACCCAGAATGTTTTTGTTTAAAAGCATTTTGAACTGGGTACCAAACCCCAGACCATCCAAACTGCTTTCCCATTTGGCTCACCATAGAGACGACACTGAGGTCTTGGGTTTGTCACTTAGCTCTGTCATTGGAAAAAGCCAGTGGTTTTTTATTTCAAAACTTTGAGCAAAAACCTGGCAGGCACGAGCTTGGTTGGTTAGCTCAAGTGCCACTGCAGACCAGCCTTCCTTCTTTCCACATGGAAACTGAGTTATCCCTAGCTGACCCTTGCAGAACAAGCCCTCTGAATACACCGTCTCCTAATGCAGCCTAAGGTCAGTCCCACCCCAATAAACATAAATCCTGAAGAACACACGGGGATTTGAGTGTCCCGTCACCACTGAATGCCAGGGCCACATGAGTGTGAAAAACGTGAATTTATTCACTAACCGAAAGTCCCTCTCTCATGCCTTCTGTTAATCCAAGATCATGCTGTAGGCCAGTGCTTTTGGAGACGTGGGACTTGCGTTTTTAGGAACTCGTAAACAGGAGAAAGGAACAAAGGCAAGGCTTGCCATGCAACAGCATGTGTATAAATAGATCCCTGGGAGGGTGAGACCAGCAGGAGGGAAGAGATCAAGATGATTTCTCTTTCCAGAGGAACAGCCTTGATGCTTGCTTTTGTGGCTGAACCCTGTACTATCAAGTCACTGCTCTTTGTGCCCAGGGCTCACTTATCTAGGCAAAGATTGTGTAAAAAAAACCCCTGCTACTTGACAGGGGAAGGGGGTTTGCTCCATTTTAAAAGGTTAATGTTTTTTTTATTGAATAGTAAAGAAAAGAATTATGATAATGTGCAGGTGGAGATGTATCTCAACTAAAAGGGTTTCTAGTGATTGGGTTTTATATTGAATTATTAGAAAGTCAATAACCAGGGCATGTGGCTATCGGGGAGTCCCTCTGAGGAAGAGCTCAGACTAGCTCTTCTGGGTCTCCAGCAGTCTGAAGGTATTTAGCCAAACTCTTGCCTGGGGACCATTTTCACCAGGGTGTCCCCTAAAGCAAAGTCAAGGAGCACTTTCCCAAGGGCCTTAGGTCCCACTGACAGCACGCTGCAATATACTGGCAGAGTGCTAGATGATCTCTTCGAGATTAAACTTAATTCACAACTCTTTAACCTAAGGTTCCTGTTCATAAGTGTTTCATTATTAAGGGGTGAGTATGTGGCAGCTTCATTCCTTAATCGCATATATAGCATGTTACACTTTACAATGCATTAGCAATAAATGCTTAATGGAAGAGGCTATATCAAGCTGTTAGATAGAAAGCCTATTATAAAATGTGGGTTCCTGCTAAAACGACGTGTGCGTCTGTTTAACACCTGATGTTAACTCAGAAAGCGTGTTAGAAAGCACTGCTCTTTGGAATAGAGAAAATAAGGGGCACTTTATGTATTAAAGTGTCACCAAAATTTCCTCTCTTGTTTAAAGCAATCTTGAGAAAATGTTGTCTAAAAGGCAGATGGCTGAAATGGGAAGTCTGTCGGATCTGTCGGAAGTAGGGACTGGGGGTATCTGTGGGTGGGAGGTGACGAGCCACAGGGCTGGATCGTGCCTGCCCAGCACAGCATGAAGGTAAGCCGCTTTTAAAGCCAGGCTTAGATTCATTGAAATTTTAGGAAAGGATACTTGAAGGTATCCAGCAGAAACTCCTCTTGGAAGTTGGTCTGTCCCAAGTGCTACATCAGGTTGGCCATGGCTTGGTCCAGCTGAACACTGCAGCCCTCTAAGGATGCAGAGTCAGCAGCCACTCAAGGCAGCCTGTTCCAGTGCTGCCCCAGCCTGCTGGTGCAAATTTCATGCACAAAACCCCTCAGACCCCTGGGAAGAGGATGCCTTAACCAAGCCACTCTGGAGGATGAGACCTCAAGCTATTTTATAATTTTTAGCACAAACTCAAGCTGCCATTGGTGGGGTCTGAATGTGTCTGACCCAGCTGAGATACGTGCCCAACAGCCCAATCCACCAGTGAAGTTTTGTCTTTTCCTATTTGCAAGGTCCAGCCATAAGTCCAACTCCACTACAATTCTGAGCCAGCAGTGCTGGCGGGAGAGAATGCTTTGGGGTACATAAACCTGCTCATGACCTCTAAGTCCAGGCAATGCATGATGCACCCTGTAAAACCTGTGATGACTTGGGACCAGCATAACTGGATTTGGCTTCCTGGACTTTGAAAACAGACCTGCTATTCCTCACTGTGACTCTGCAGTTCTGACCCCTCTGTCTTATTCCAGTGCTTCAGCAGTTAAATGGAACATGGTGTCTGAAAAGATTAGAATTAAGTTATTAAAGCATCTGGACACTTTTAAGAGGATTGCTGAGCATCGTAGTACTCAAGATTGACTTGAGAATTTGGGGGTGGATTTGCAGCTGGAAGAAATTCCTCATGTACTGTATACCTGCCCCTTGTGTATATGTTAGCATACTTGGCACAGATGTCTCTTTGTTTCCGTACAGGAAACTAATTGCCTTTCTTGTTTCAGTCTGAAGTTTTTCTGTGTCATTCTGTAAATAATGAGAGGCATTTCTCAAAGTTTGCCAGGCGCCTTTGTCTCTCCTGACAGCACTTCAGCTGCTTGTCCTGCACTAGAAGAGCATCCCCCTTGCTGGAAACCTGGTGGCATCTCAGCAGGGCCTGCGCTGGCCCAAAGGTTTGCCAGCTGAGAGATGTCCTGCAGGGAAGTGAAAGTGGGGAGACGGAGGTTTTATGTGAGAGCAACAAGCTTTGCCTTTGAGCTTGCTCCAAATTCCAGCTTTTTGTGTGAATTCCCAGCAATGAAAAGTCCTTTATTTGTCCTCAGCACAGCAGGGGCTTAGGCAGCAGCACCAGCTGACACCTCCTGTGGCCCTTGAGGATGCAACTCACAGGGGTGAAGCTCTTGTCTGGTAGGGGAATATTCTTAGCTCTCGAATGCTTCTGACCCTCTGTTTCTTTTCATGTACCTTTTAGAGGCTGAATTTTTGGTAGGCAGTCTTTACTTGGCTCTAACATATATCTCCTAAGGCTTAAGAGCAGAAGTTCATGACTTATGACAGAATTGGAAACAACGCAATATTGTAATGGAAATCCAGCTCTCTCCTGGTACCAAATTATGGTTTGCTATGAATTGGTGGGAGAACAGAAATCCTCAGAGCTTTCCCAGGAAGGAAGCTGGAGCAGACACAGAATAAGAGTTGGTGAGAGAGCCTAGATCTAGCTAAAATTGTGCCCACTGCTCCAATTTGGTGTGAAAGAGGAATTCAGGTCAGCAATGAGACGGCAGATGTGAATGCTAGGTGCAGAAGGGTTTGCTGCTGTAAACTAGCCAGAGTTTACAGGTGCTTGAGCAGTGGAAGAGGAGGTTCATTCTGTGGGAAAAAGGAGAATCAACTCTAGTCATAGGTCAGTGACTGCCCAGATCCACTCAAAGCAGAAAGAGAGAGCACTCCCTGGATCTCATGGCACATGTGAAGAGTGAGCCTCGTGAGTAGAGGTGTGTCGTGGTTTAAGCCCAGCCGGCAACTTGGAACCACGCAGCCGCTCGCTCACTCCCCCCCTTTTCCTTCCTCCCCCCGCTCCCGGAGGGATGGGGAGGAGAATTGGAGGAATGTAACTCCCACGGGTTGAGATAACAGCTCTCCAGTAACTAAGGTATAATACAAACCACTACTGCTACCAATAATAATGATAAGAGGAATAACAAGGGAAAAGGACACAACCGCTCACCACCCGCCGACCGATACCCAGCCCGACCCAAGCAGCGATCTGGGCCTTCTGGGTAACTCCCCCCAGTTTCTATACTGGGCATGACATGCTGTGGTATGGAATACCCCTTTGGCCAGTTTGGGTCAGGTGTCCTGTCTCTGCTTCCTCCTGGCTTCCCCTCCTCTCTGGCAAAGCATGAGACTGGGAAAGTCCTTGGTCAGAGTAAACATTACTTAGCAACAACTAAAAACATCGGTGTTATCAGCACTGTTCCCAGACTGAAAGTCAAAAACACAGCACTGCACCAGCTACTAAGAAGGAGAAAAAATGACTGCTGTAGCTGAACCCAGGACAAGGTGATACAGCTGAGACACAGGGTGGTCTGCAGCACGGTGGTGGCACCAAGCTGGTGGTGGCACCAAGCTGGGGGTGGGCTGGGTTCAGTAGTGGGGAGCAGCAAGGGCCCTTCATTGCTACTGGCCTTGTGCTATCATCTGTCCTTCACCTTTCCCATTGTACTGGCTGGTATCCCGTGGTGGCAGCTGGGGTCTGCCAAGTAGCCTTGTCCAAGCCACTGTCATCTTGATGCTATTCTTGCTTTCTTTTGTTGTTGTTACCACCAAAATTCTGTTTCATGATGTATAATTTGGGCTGTGGAATAAAGGAGAAGTTTTCAGTCAACAAGGGAGCACTAAGGAGGGCTTGTGGTGAGAGAAATGTTTGACTTTTGCTGGTGGAAAGCCACCTGGGAGGAAGACATCTGGGTGGCCAGGAGATGCTGTTTTACATGTCTAAGCCAGGCTTTCACTGCCTCCCCTGGTGCATTGGGCTGTCACTGCTTCCAGGATGGCTCCCTGTGCCTAGCCTAGAGCATAGCTGCAGAGATGGGAGTAGCTGGGGGGAGATGCTGAGCTGTGCCTCAGTTTCCCTGCCCAGTGTGCAGGAGAGGGAGCTTCTGGGCCAGCTGAAGGAAAGCGAGGAGTTGGTGTTGGGATGTCTTTCTGGCATGTAGGGGTATGCTGCATGCTTTGGCCAGCCACCCTTCCCACTGGGGATGGCTATTTACTGGGAACAAAGCTGGCAGGGAAGTATGAGCATCCTAAGCTGGCTCAAATCATCAGGTCCCTGTCAAGGATTTGGCCTGGACTTTTATTACCTGTCCCTCTTGTCACTTTTGTGTGAGAGGAAGCAGGAACATAGAGGGTACCTGGTTACTTTGGGGCTGTCATATCTGCTGCAGGGGGGAAGTGCAGCTTGTGACAAGTGCTGTCATTAGCACTGGCCTCCGGAGTTGCTGCCAGTCGGGACTTACTGCCTACCTCCCTGAGACCAGCCGTGCCGTCTGCTCCCCGTGTGGCAGCCCCTCATCCGGAGTATGGCTGGGGCATGAACCCTTCCTGGTGCTCAGGACCACCCAGGATGCATCCCTAGGGAGGAGCTGCTCTCGTCTCCTTCCTTGCATGGGGAGGGGGAAAATGCATTGGCACCGCTAATTTCAGAGAGTTAGTACTTTCAGCACCACTTGGTGCAGGCTGCCAATCACCCCACACTTCCCTGCTCCTGCTACAGTGCCAGGCATCATGTCAGCTGTGTCATGGTTTGCTCTGACATCGGCCTGATGCCTGGATCACGCTGTGGCAGTGACGAGTGATAATTGGGTCCCCCCTCCACTGCGTGTCCTGCCAAGGCCGTGGCAGAAGCAGCGAGTGACTTTGCAGCCATCCAAGGAAGCGCTCCAGCACTGTTTCAGATGGAGACAGACCTGCTAGGTGTTGATTTCTGCTTGCAGTGGGCATGCTCTGCAATCACAGACACCATTTCTCAGCTGGGCAAAAATGGAAAACTGGCAGCTCCCTGCCATCTTGCACCAGCCGCAGGCAGGGGGCAGGAGCTGCAGGGCAGGTAGGAGAGTGTTTTCAGAAGCATCAGGCTGCAGACGTTGTCTCAAAAGGGTCTGGCGCACACTGTTAGAGATGCTTAAATGCACTTGTAAAGCTGCCTGCTGTAGGTGTGGCTGACACCTCGCCGAGGTGGCTGCAAATGCTGCTTTGTATGTGCCTATGGGCCCCCTCAGTCTCTGCTGGAACAGCATGACCAAGCTGCTGCTGGCAGCCTGTGATTCCTACAGGGTCTGGTCTGGTCTTGCTTTTACTTGGAAAGGGGCACCTGCATGCCAGCAGAGTGTGTCTAGAGGAAGAAGGGAGTTGCCGCAGAGGGTCTGTTTGATGGCAACAGCAGCAACACTAAACCCTGGTATGCCAGAGTCACACCACCACTGGAGTTCACCTCTCCTCATCATTTCCCCTGTAAATCTTGCTTCTCTGATTTTCTCCAACTTTATAATTTTCAAGGGTTCTTTGTGTATGTTCCTCTCACCTCCTCATCTCTTTGGCTCTGTATGGGGGCCATGTATCTCAGTAGTGATTACAATAGTGATGAAAGCCCTTTTTGGTGTTGGGGCTGACCAGTGAGGTGGGGAATGTTGTCTTCTCCATCACTGGCATGCTAATCTTCTGCTAGCTGCACCCCCTTCTCACCTTCCCACATCCTGGGAGACAACATATGATGCCTTCCTTGCGTTCATGAGGGCTGCTGTTGCTGCTGGCTCCAGATCAGCTGGTTGCATGGCGTAAAGAGCAATGCATCCCCCTGACACCACATCTGTAATTACTGAGAGACAATTTTTCCTGTAGCTGCACATTCCTG
>NW_009934865.1:27131-48420 GCF_000696875.1 Nestor notabilis
CAAACAGCTTCGTCTTGGGTATTTTACCCAGTGTCTTACAATCAGGGATTTAGGCAGCTCTTTTTGGCTTTGAACCTGGTCATCAAGAGAAAGCATCAAGCAAGTTTCTTGCTTTATCTGCTCATGGTTTTTGCTATGCTGTCGCCATTCTCTGTGGCAAGTGCTGTGGGCTGACACTTGGTTAGTACTGGGGGGAATGATGGACGTCAGTGGTTTTGGATCACTGTGAAGTCTTACGTGGTTTCTCCTCGACCGAGATACCTTCCCCAGTGGTTCCCCCACTGGTGGAACCTTCCCTCCCATGAGGCCTCCTGGCATCTGGAGCGCAGTTTTTGATGATATCCCCCTTTTGCAAGGCAGCCTCTGGGACCAAAATCTGGCAAGTAGCCCGTTTAAAAGTGCAAACCTTGGAGCTCTTGGCATCCTGGGAGGCTACCAAAACCCTGCTGATGCATCTGCTGTGCTGAAAAACTTGGCTTCAACCATCATAGCTCAGCTCCCACTCCCTGAGCAAGTGGAAGGGCTGCTGGGCTGCCTCTCCTTAGGGCTGAGGCTGCCAGGGCTCGGCTCCCTGCCTTGTGCACATCTCGGCAAGCACAGCATTGCCCTGCTGTTTTCTGCCAGGTAGGTTTTAACCTTCTAAAGCACAATCACGAGACCTGACTGTATCATCTCTTCTTTCAACTTTCCCCAGGATCCTTTCTCCTGTGTGCCTTGAGCTGGGCTCTGGAATTGCATGTGGATGGTCACCCCAGGAAGAGAAACAGGGACCAAGAGACCAAGCAGCTGGATGCAAAGGAGTGTAACTGAGGAGCCTGTTTTCATCACAGCTGTGGTCATAACAGCCATGCCACCCTGAACAGGAGGGCTTTACTAAAGAAAGATGCTTTCTGCATAGCTCAAGCTCCAGCTAGGTCTCCCCATTTACTAGAAATCATGGCCAGGACCTCTAAACCAAAACTGAGATATTACAAATAGTTCATATCATGTGGGAAAGCTGACAGCCCTGTGACTTTCAGGGGTCAGGAGAGACCCATCTTACTCTTGACTTCCATAACTATGGTGCCAAAAGCATTGTGCAATAGCCTGAAGTCCAGCATTGCCCTTTACTTGCCCTGGCTGCTCCAATGCATACAGTAAGCAAGGTCTGCAGGCAGCTGCCTGCCCACAGCTCACATGTTGGCTGTAGCCATGCTAAGGACAGGTTAGAAAGACTGCCACGAGCTTAACAGAACACCACGAGGCATTTCTCCAACCTCTCTGGAATTCATTCATCTACCCACAAGACTCTCACTCCCCCTCTCAAAAGAAAGAAAATTGCTTCAAATTTGGGAAATTAACTAGAATAGTAAGTAAATAGAGCACCTGAGTCATCCCACTGTGTATTTTCAAAAAGGTGCTTGCTGCTCGGATCTCAAAGTTCCTGCTAATATCAAGGGAGACAGTTTCTTCCTCACAGTCTTGTAGGCCAGGGACATTGTCTTGCAGGAGCCCCCCACCAAACTGTTTCCTTGAAGATGTCCTTTCTACCTCATTATAGCTACTTTGTGTTTGTGTTTTCCAAGTTTCTGATCACATTATGATTACAGTGAAACGGGATTCTTATTGGCAGCACAAATCACTTTTTCAAGATGACACCAGCACTTACAGTCTTATTACTGTCATTAACAAAATTATTATTATGACTTTGCCATGCTCCCCCTTTCTAAAGAAAGCAATTCAAATCCATGTATTCTGATTTAAAAATATCCAATCCTCATTCTCCTCTCTAATCAAAAAAGAGGTCACACCAGCCCTTCTGGGTAATAGATCACCTTTCTATGGACTGACTTACGCTGTGGTTCAGGTTATCAGGTGCACTTCTCAGGCCTGTGTTTTCCTAATCGTACATCTGCTGAATTCAGCTGTGTCTGAGCTCAGCAGTAGTCTTCTGCAGCCTGTCCCTGCTTTGCTGGCTGGGTACAGAGCCAGGGTCTGCAGCTGCAGGGAGCAGCAAACGTTGCTCTATGGAAAGGTGACACTATCAGATGTCAGCCAGGTGTCACCAGATGTGACTTGCCCAAAGGACCTGAAGGTGATCCAGGGAATTGATCCCAACATCTCATTTAAGATGAGACGCCTCTCTCCTTTCACCCAAGCTTCAGGGTGCCACTTGTCCCATCCATCTAGCGAACTGGATTTTTGGCTACCCTGAAATTATCTGCCAGACAGTAAAACAGGGAGCTGACAGAGTGCTTGTCGTAGTTGGGGCTGTCCTCACCAGGCTAAAGGTAGCTGGATGATAGGATACATGGGAGAGGACACATTGTTCCTTGTCTTGGCCGTTCTGGTTTTACAAATGACTATTCCAAGCTTAGTTCCAAAATAGTGTCATGGCTTTCGGTGCTGTCATCAATTGCCATCAACACTGCATTTAGCTGACATAATTACTTATTGTTACAATCAGTGCCCATTAGGTTAAAGCTAAATTACAGTCTCAGTCCCTGGGAACTGCCTATTACATCCATATGAATACGCAAAGTTCATCACTCATGATTAACGTTGCTACAGTGAATACAAAAGGAATTAGTGAGGACCTGTCACTTATTGTAAAGTGCTGCCAGATTATGGTATCAGAAATGATGTGTCAACTGTTAAAACTTAATAATCCGTGCTGGAGTGCTGTATCTGATTATAACACTGATCAAAGGAGAGGCCTGATTGGCACTTGGAAACAGAGGCTGGGTGGTTATGAGACCAATAACCTACATGGGTCAGGAGTTGCTGACCAGATGCCAGAGCTGCAGTTCAGCATGCTGACCCCCTAGCCCCGGGAGCTATGAGGGGCTGGGGACACTCCTGGGGGCATGTGCCTGGGTGCTGGTGCGGATGGGAAAGGATTGATGGGCTTGTGGTCCATGGGCACATGTCTGAGCCAGGAAGGTGGGTGCGGCTCTCAGCTGGGCACCTCTTTATTCTGGCAGGAGAGGTCTAGGGGTCCCAGGCTGGGATTTGGTCCCCTCCACTCTGGCTTATTGTGCAAATCACTCTGCCGTGGCCAGGACTGCCATTTCCAGACACCCTCTCTTGCAGTGATGGGACCTGAGTGGAGTGTAGGAGCACATTACCCGCAGTGTGGGCTGGGAGGACCCAAGGGGTATCCTCATTCAGATGGGTTTTGCTGGGTACTTTCCCATGGGGTAAAAGCAGCGCGCAATCATGTATATATTAGCGAATGTATACATAGGTAAGTATGTATGTGCATGTGTGTGTGAATTTAGAAGTCCTAAGATTTTGTTTTGTCATTGCTCAAGGGGACTGTCTGATTCTTCTAATTTGAAAAAGCTTTTTGTTTTGAAATTGTTTTCTTGGTGTTTTTTTATTTTTCTTGACAATTCTCAAGACCAAAGAAAATGTTTTACATAATCTCAAATACTGTAATGCTGGGTGTTTTCTTATTTTATTTCTTTTTCTTTTTCCTTCTTTTTCTAAAAAGCAACCTACAAATGAAGATAAAGATCTGATGTTCAACTCTGGTAACAAAGTCCTCCTGGGAATAGGAGCTGAACCACACAGGCTGAAGCACACAGGCTTGACAGAGGTTGGGTAGCTGTAAATTTGCATCTGGCCCCTGCTAACCCCACAAAGCAGGCCCTGGCTGAGCCAAGGGACAGGGTAGTCCCTCCAAATACATGGTGTTGTGCTCCTCATCCAGCAGTGCGCCTGGAGCCAGGATGTGGGGAGGTTGGCCTCCATGGCTGGGGTTTTGTGTAGGACCATTGAGGGGTTGTGAGCCACACACCAAAATCCCTGCATAGGCTCTTTCTCACAGCCCTGAGTTTTTGTTTGTGACTAATGGTTGCAGATGTTTACTACTGGTCACGACCTGATTTGCAGCTGAAAGCTGGCTACTTCAAGCTTAGCACATTTGCTCTTCTATCCCTTAACCAGCTTAGGTTTCCTGACAGCATTTTGCATCTCCTCCAAAGGGTATTTAAAACTCTTAAAGGTCTTTGATGAAAGGCTCCTGGACATTTTGTGTGACTTCTGGCAAGCACTGTGCTTTCTACTGTTGCTGTCATGATCAGAGTGCTCCAGCATATGACAGAGGCATGCTTGTCCTTCTGATATGGGGTCATCTTTGATACTAGACAGCCCTCACTGCCTGAGCAGCCAGCAGTAAGGGTTGTATATCTCTTTTGCCTTCAGTCAGCTCAGTTGGTATGTGCGAGCTGAAGGTTGCCCTTGTGCCTCCAGGTGGTTTAACCATTTTTGGCTCCTTGGAAAGGTTCATGGAATCCTAGAATGGTTTGGGTTGGAAAAGGCCTTAAGATCATCTAGTTCCAACCCCCTGCCATGGGCAGAGACACCACACACTAAACCGTGTCACCCAAGGCTCTGTCCAACCTGGCCCTGAACACTGCCAGGGATGGAGCATTTACCACTTCTTTGGGCAGCCTGTTCCAGTGCCTCACCACCCTCACAGTAAAGAACTTCTTCTTTATATCTAACCTGAACTTCCCCTCTTTAAATCTGAACCCATTACTCTTTGTCCTATCACTACAGTTTCTAGTGAAGAGTCCCTCCCCAGCATCCCTGTAGGCCCTCTTCAGATACTGGACGGCTGCTATGAGGTCTGCACACAGCCTTCTCTTCTCCAGCCTTTACAGTCAGCTTTCTCAGCCTGTCTTCATACGGGAGGTGCTCCAGCGCCCATATCATCCTTGTGGCCCTCCTCTGGACTTGCTCCAACAGCTCCATGTCCTTCTTATGTTCATATCTATTCCCTTCAGCAGACATCTCCTTCTACTGAAATGGGACGCAACTTAATCACCAGGTCTTACTAGTACTTCTGAGTGGAAACAAACAGCAGGTCTGGGGAAATTACAGCGAAGGCTACCTGATTTTGTAGTGGTAACAATATAAGGTATCATGAGCCACTGCAAATCCCAGAGTTTCTCTCTATTTTCAGACCTGTTGCTTGCTTCTGTCCTTCCAGGCTCTGAAAACGGTCAGCAGCAGCAACACCAAACCAGAGGAAAAAAAGCTGCTTTCTGGAGATCACCAGCTTGGAGGGAACAGAGGAAGATCCATTTGCCAGTGGTTTCAATGTCCTTGCTTAAGATCTCTCTGCTAGTGTACCTGGCTAAAGGTAAGTCAGGCTGCTGGGGAGCTGTACCAGTGATTTCCATAGCTGTCCACACAGTGGGCTGCAAGACCTTCTGGAGCTAGATTGCTCCAGTTAGATTTCTCTACCCATGACCTGTGTGTCCACTAAAAAGCCATGTGGGTTCACAAACAGGCAGCGGTGAAAAGCCATGGTAGGTATGTTGGTGCTGCTGCCAGGGTGTCTGCTGTGCTTGTGGATGCTCCATGCTACGTGTCCAGGCTGCTGTGATGGTGCTCACCACTCGCAGCTTATCCCGAGATCTCATCTCATCTCAGCTTTCCTGGAGGTTTTCTGGGCTATGACTTCTTATGCATTTGCCACTGACAACACAAGGAAAAGCCATTGATGTATTTGAAGGCTTGTTTGTATCATGTCTCTCCTTTGTGATTTGTTTCCCAGACTTCCAGACATACTCCCTTGGCTCCTTCAGCTTGCCCCAGTTGTGCTTCATCTTGTTTGAGGAGCAGTGGCCTTTTTGCTCCAGTTCAAATCTCCTTTGCCTGTGGCCCAGGCAAAGGAGATTTGACTGCTCCTCTTCTTCTCATTGCTTTCCAGCTGGCCCTCCTGCTCTTGGACAGCCAAGGGAAGAAAGTGCACTCCACCTCTCTTGAACAGCATCCTAGCTTTTGGAGACCCTGTCTTCTCCTGTTTCCACTTCTGCCTTGCAGTAAGTACACTTATGCTGATATATGTGTGTGGCATCATAGAGGGATTGTCCTCTCCAGTATATTAAAGGCCTGATAGCAGTGCCAAGGGTTTAAGAAATAGCCTGCAGAACAGAAAGGTTCAGGCAAGCTTTACGTAGTTCTTCCACACTGAGACCTTTCTCTTGCTCTGACTCTTATGTTTGGGATTTTTTTTCTTCTTTGGTTGCCTGTGATGGCGAGAGCTGGTTTGGTTGTTTTTTTTTTCTTTCTTTTCTACTGCAGCTTCAACAAAGCAACATAACTAAAAACACTTGTTTGGGCTAAACTGAAAACTTAAAACATCTTTAGTGTGAACCTGCAAACAAGACTTTCCAAGTCCCACTCTGTTCTGGTTCAAGTGATATGTTTGATCTCTGAAAAAAATAACCAAACATTTACTTATCCTGGGCATACAAAATTTCCTTTAGAGGACCTGAAATGCAATCTGTCATTTCCATTCAAATAATTTTAAATGTCTGTATAATTTTAACCATAAAATGGAAAGTGTAACTGCCCAGTCACTGCAAATGGAAATGTTTCTTTTCAAACCATTCAATTGAAATCTTTCATCTATTTTCTTGAAGGATTCCTGTTGGCTGGTTTGGAAGTTGGCAGTTCATTGAGATAAAGTTGTCCAAAGTTGGCTGTTGCTGAATTTGCATTTTTTTTTTTCCCCAGAGGAGAGAGATTTAGAGAGGACAACATTGCTTTCTATGTATGTGCTGCATCATCAGGAGCTCCACCTCCCCCACTGCCCATGTTCACTCCCATCATTTGGGGAAGCGCAGGTCTGCCCTTTCTCTCCTCTTTCTCCCCACCAAAGTCCTCGAATGGTGATTCCCCTTGTTCCTGCTCTGGGCATGGGATTACAGCTCTGACTCCTCTTCCCAGTGTATCATCAACATGTTGTTTCCAGGGTCATAAATTTGCACTGTGATGAGACACAACCAGATGTTAGGATACGTGAAGCGACTGGTGAAGCAGCCTGCCTGGCGCAGCCCCCACCTCCAGAGTCAGCCGCCTGCTAATGAGAAGCAGGTCTCTCGCCTTGAGCTGGGCCAGGACAGACGGAGAGCAACTACGGAGCTGCCATCTCGACCTCCTTCCTGCTCTTGGTGCCCGGAGAGCATCTCCAGGGCACTTTGGTGGCTATTGGCTTCTGGCAGCCATCTGGAAAGATAGTTTGGGCTGGTACACTGGGGGAACACACAAGGCCATGGTCCTCCTTGCTAGGAAGGAAGCTGGTTATAATGCTGTATGATGCTTTATCATGTAAAAATACTTCTGAGATGCATGTTTTGCATCATTTGTGTGGCTGAACAGGCTGTTTTGTAATGGAGAGACCCATGGGGAGGCAAGGTCTTAGCTTAGGATGCTGAACTGGTACCCTCTGCCAGAAACAAGTGTTGACTTGGGATGCCCTTTTCCAGGTAGTTCCAGCCTATGTGTCCCCATCCCTCTCAGGTTCTCAAGTCCCCTGGGTGGGCAGGTTGCTGGGGCTGGGGGAGGTCTCAGTGAAAAACAGGTAAAGGGTTACTTGCAGAGAATGTGTCCCTTCGTGTGCTGTGAGGGTCTTCAGGACACCTGCAGCTTTTGGCCTATGTCCTCTGCACACACTACCATTGCAACCAATGTCCTCATATCCTTTGGTGCATGTGTACTGGGTGATGTTTTGGGGCACGCCCTAAGCATCAGGGGGTTCTACATCCTGATTACAGTCCCTGGATACAAGCATACTGCGAGTGCTTTTTCAACATAATCTCCTTTTTCCACTGCTGGTAGTCCCTGCTGCCCCATGTGCAAGACTGAGCCCTACATGGGGCTGGCATGGCTCTGTCCACTCCATCACAGCATCAGCTCGCTGCATCACAGGGTGAGTCTAGCCTCAAAGATGATCCACTGTGGTGATCTGACCTTACAGTTCCTTTTCTTTTCCTTCACACATGTGGCCAATGGTGGTACTTCCTCATATGTGTTCTCCCACTGCACTGTCATGGGCAGGTCTCCTCTCTCCTTTTAGCATCCAGGTAAGCACAGAGGCGAGAGCTCTATTTGAAGCAGTAGGAGCATGTTGTTGCTGGGCCTGGGTGCTACATGTTGGCCAGGATATCTTCAGGGGATGCTTGTCACCTGGAGGTTCAGAAACAGCCTCCAAACTGGAGAAGAAGAAGATGGAGCTTGGTAAGTCCTGGAAGGGGACAAAACACTATGGTGCCCATGGCCACGAGCATTCCTTGCAGCTCCAGCTCCAACAGAGGGGGAGCCCAGCTGTCACCAGATGCCTTAGCCACCAGCCCAAGGGATGTTCCTAAGTCCATGCAGGAGGGATGGGATCAGGCTGTCCTTGGGCATGCTCCCACCATCCCTTTCCAGTGATGTGAGAGGCCGAGCAAGCACGTCTGGCTCTACTCAGCCTCCTGGAAGGAGCAGCCCATGGCCCCATTTGACCATGAAGGGATTAAGCACCAGCCAGGAGAAACCCTGCCCTCTCATAGGAAGGCTAGGCAAAACAGGGCTGCCCGCCAATAGCTCCTGGAGTTGCACCTTGCTGCCCTGAGTGTGTACAGGGAAGGAGGGGATGCCCCATTACAGAGGGTGTGGAGACCTCTGTGTCCTTGCCCTGCCTCAAAGCGTCCGCTCCATTGTGCGCTGGTGTGTTGGAGGGAGTTTGGGTTAAAAGGGGTTAACAGCTCTCTGCTGTAACACATGATTGGTCTTTATGAGGTTGAAACTCTTGTCTGTTTGAGGCCTACAGATGATGCTAAAGAGCACAATAATGACAGCAATTCAAAGCAATCTAATTATGCAAACGGGAGGCTAAACAATTTCATCATCCTTAAATTAGATTGTCCTAATGAGATAAAGACACCAATTAATCCTGAATTAATTTCAATAGCCTATTTCAGGCAAACACTTTAATATGCAAATGCAAATGAGAAACAAAGCCTACTGTAGAATGCCAGAGTTCAAAACCTCTCTCTGCACAGCTGCAGCGGGTGTAAATAGTGTCTAATGAGTTTGCATGGAAAGACACAACCAGTTGAAAATTTTAGACTTCATAAAGCACAGCCGGTGCCTCAGGTATGTCATGGTGCTGAGCCGGGTGGGATGCGAGGGAGGACTCACTTGGCTGACACTGGGAAGGCCATCAGCCGCTCTCCACAGGCACACGTGGGATGGGTCCAGCCACCACCGCCACAGGATCACGGGATGAAGGGCTTTAACAAGATGCTGCTCCGTAAAGCCAAACGCTTCATGCTGAGTACCTGGCCAGTCGCCTTTCTAGGATGCAGAGATGATTTTAATTAGCTGTTGCGTAATTGTTTTAAATTAGCCATTTTGCTATGCACTCCAAAAAAATCCACTCCCTTTTTTTTTTCTTTTGGCACTTGGCAAGGGAAAGGGCAGAGCCTGGGATTTAGGTTACAGACAAAAGCAAACATCGTCCTGAGTTTCCCTTGCTTTGCTCCCCTACCATCACAAAGTACCAGGAGCATTTGCTCCAAGTTGTCAAGGAGGCAAGCCCCCATTCCCAGGGCCTGACTGGGATCTGACTTCCGATATGCACTTTGCTTTAATTAAGGGCACTGGACAGGGGTGCTGCATAGGGGTCTGCAAAGGCAGCTATGGGAAGTGATGGCATTGACAGTGAGGCTCGGGTCTGAGTTATTCCGGGTCTGAGTTTTTCCTGCTGCTGTGTCTCATCTCCAGCAGGTCCCAGGAATATGCCCTGGAGGAAGCTGTTAAAAAAAAAACCAAAAAAACCCCTCAAACTGTCCCAGAATGAGCATCTCCCAGATAATTTATCCCCCTACCCATCCTTCTGCTAGATCCATCCTGGGCTGCCGTTAGAGAATAATGTAATCCCAGAGAGGGCTTGTGTCCTTCCAAAAGTATTTCTTCATATATGGCAACCCTAGATGTTCTTCCCCTTTAAATGCCAATTCTCTCTTTGAATTTCCCAAGGGTTTATCTTCAGTGCAGCTCATGCTGCAAGTTAAGGGGGCAGTCTGGGTGAATGTGCTGCCCTGGAATTGTCCTGCAACAGAGATGAGGCTTTTCTTGCCTTTTCCCTGCAGCCTTTCCACTAAGCCCTGCCAAACTACCAGCTGGATCTTGACTTCACCTGCTGATCGTTATCTAATGAATAGGATCAGAGGAGGTGGCAGTGACATTCCCCAAGCCACCAGCACTGGGATGCACCCAGGGCAAACTTGGTGAGCAGAGCTTCACTGCCCGACTAGTGTCCAAGGCTAAGTCTAAACATGCTGTTAAGCACTGGAGACAAAGCCGAACATGACTTTGGTTGGAGGTGGAGGTTGTTGACCTCCACCAAGCAGACACCTCATGTCTTCCCCATGCGTTGGAGGGAATTTGCTCCTTGTTTCAGCAGCACATGGGTTTTACACCAACATATTCTATGAAGCAGTGAGATCCTGTTCTGGTCACGTGACCTCTTGCAAGGGCTTTATCATTCCAGATAATGTCCCCACTGTTTATTGTCCTGCTTTGGTTAGGAGGGCAGCTTGAGTAATGGTCAGGAATTTCAGCACTTCTACTGAGAAATCTTGGGTAACCATCATTTGTGCAACACAGGATTTGATCCTTGCTGGGTGGACCATGAACATTCCTTTCCATTTCTACAGCCTTAATGAGCTTGGTGGTTTATTGACAGATGAATTGAGACAGTGAAAGGGCTGGTGGCCCAGAGCTCACAGTGTGCCAGCAGATCTGGAGATCTTCTGTCATACATGTTTGTCCTTGGAAAAAAGACAATTGACTCAGTAAATTGCTTAATCTCTGGCACGCTGGGTACCAGTGCCGCCTTTTCCACTGGAGCCTGGGAGATTTTTTTTTCCAAAGCATTTGGCGCTGCCTGGGCTCTGCTGTCAGAACCATCAGCAATGTAGTATGAGCTTTAGCTTGAGTGGAGATGCTGTGCCATGGACAGGAACCTGGGTGGAAGCTCAGTGCTGCTGTGGCTCCCAAACCTGCTCCCACCCAGAAGAGCAAATCCCTCCTACCCAGCATCAAAGGGTGCAAGCACGCCTAGTAGCAGGAGTGCAGATTTAGTGGCTCTCAGAGACACGGAACTGGGTTAGCTGGGTCTTCAGTCTGACTCAAGAGAGCTGGGGGGTTATCCAGACCTGGGGTGGTACCTGCCAGCAGAGAGGGGGACAGGCAGGGGGAGCCTGGGGTGGGAAAGCCGTTAGCAGGCACAAGCTGCATCCAAAAGAGGATGACAGATCGCTGCCTAGGGCTGTGGTTTCCTGTTAATTAATACCAGGTCTGCACATTACCCGGTCACCCCATGGGAGGAATTGGGTCTGAATCAGGGGTGAGCACATGATCACATTTTTGCCAAATTACCCAGCTTGTACAATATGGTGTGCATCTGGCTTCCCGCCAGCGGCGGGAGCACAAAACAATACCTGATTCAGCAGAAAGTCTTCCTGGCCCCTTTGGAGATCTTGTGAAGGAGCAGAAAGAGTTTATATCTGTTCAGCACTTTGCATTGTTTTCAGACTCGGACTGGGTGCCGTGAAATTGGATTTATGGTCGTGAGGAAGCATGGCCAAAGGAACACAGCCTCTCATGCCAGGGCAGTTTAAAACTAGATGTGGGGAAGGGTCTAAAAGCAAGTCCCTCTGACTTTCCATCTAGACAGGAGCTTCGCTGCTTGGATCCATCTGTCGTTGAAGCCTGGTGATTCCCAGAGGAGGTGGGTGTGCTGCTGAGATCCCAAAACAGGGATGTTCAGTCATGTTCTAGTTAAAAGGCTCTAACAGTCAGCCAGGGGACTTGTAAAAATGTTACCACAGGGTCTCCTGTTTATTCTTGCACTCTCTGTACTCAGCTCACACATTAAAAGATGGTATTTTTTTAGCTGTTGCTGCTGCTGTCTGGCAAATCCAGCTGTTTTCTTTCTCCCTCTGAAATCATGACATTAATGCTTAGCGGAAAGCCACCTGAGGGGTATGCTCTGCCCTGGTACTCAGAGAGGCCAGGTGGGCCTGTGGGTCTGCTGGTAGGTGCATGCCCTCCACATCCTCCAGCCTAGGCTCACCCGGCCAGGCTGGTGCTCAAGCTGCTGGGCTGGGGATGAGCTCCCACTCTGGGCAATTCTCTACCCAAAAAGCATGCAGCCAGCTGGGATGGCAACTGGCTGTCATGTGCCTTGCCAGGCGCAAGAGTGTGAAAATCACCCTCAGATTTGCAGCCACCTGAGCCAGCTGGACTGTCCTCTCTTTCTTCGTGCACCCCTCCGACAGGGGAGGGAGGCAGGGATACCAGCTTGGGTGCCCAGTGCTGCCTGTCTGCTCTCTTCACAGCTCCTGAGGGGAAGGCAGAGAAGAGACAGGGTTTTCTTTGTCCTGGCATGATTTCTGGGAGGAGAGGGCTAGGAGTAAAAGTCTGATGCAGAGCAATAGGGGTCTCTCCAGTCTTCCAGAGGAAAAAAAACCTATCTCCGTTCCAGCTTGCCCCAATCCCTCCCAAACTCCCCCTTGAGAACAGCACAGAGCAATCTTTGCTCCCTGCAGTGCATCAGCCCCAAAAAAAGCCCTTACATTTTATGCATGTGGAAATTCTCATTTTTATAAATGTAAAAGGGGCAAGGATGCAAAAGTTGGGCTCAGAGGAAATAAAGCCACACAACACCAGCAGCAGGTTGGATACTGATGAGCTATCTGAGGTGCAGCAGAGAATCTGCATAAAATATTCCTTGTGGAGCTCATGTAGCTGGTTCCAGCCCAGATAACATTCTGACAGTCACTGAGGAAGTATGCCTTTAACCTTCACAAAACTGAGAGGACAGCAGAGAAATGAGCCAAGCAGTGGTGTCATGAAAATCACAGCCTCAGCGGTTTGGATGTGTTTTGCTCTGCTGCAGAGTTCTGAGTGGCCAAGGGAAAATAAGTAAAATTCCAGGAAGAAGATGTCTGGTGTGCCAGGGGCATGTTTCTGTGGGAGCTGTAGAAGTCCCTTGCAGAAGGAGATCATTGCAGAAGTTGGCCTCTGGTGGTCTGTGAGAGATGGAGACGCTGTTGCTGCACAACATGGATACTCTCTGCTGCACAAAGGTTACAGGTTTAGTGAAAGATCATACAGCAGAGGTCCAGTGAGACCATAATGTGGTGGTCCAACCCTCATGGGACAACACCCACCAGCTCTTCCAGGTCTTCAAGGGCTGCAGCTTGCTGGGCTGTATGCTTATGGTTCATATTCTGCCTGGTGATACCTGCCAAACCTCGTCTGCAAAGTGGCTGTGCAGGTCCTATGCAGCTCTCCAGGGGCCTGTTTGCTGCTCGTGGTGGCTGCATGGTTCCTCCTTTCTTGTGCACAACCCTATGGTTTTCCTCATGCTGTTTCCTACTCGCCTCCAACCAGTTCACTAGTGGGAGGCAAACCCTGAGATCTAGTTTGGCTTTCTGAGGGCTTTTCTTCCTCTGTGTTGTTTTGGAGAGGGGAAAGGGGAAAGCAGAGTATTTCTACAGTTAAACATCCCGTGTTTGGATGACTGGGGTTGGGGGCTTGGGAACATTTTATAGTTGGGGTTTGATGGAATGGGGAACCCACGTCAATATTTGGGAAACCCTGCTTTGTTTTAATGCAAACAGTGATCCTTGTAGCAAAAATTTTCAACAGGCTCATCACACCAAGACAGTTTGACAACCAGTGTGGGACACCTAAATGCATGCTCAAAGGCAAAAGCCCTCTTCTTCACAGCTTTTTTTGTTTGCCAAACCATGCATTTGGTCCATGCCTCAGAACAAAACTCACCAGTGCTGGCATGCTGGGCAGTTCTCACTCCACAGTCCTTGCACTGAATGATGAAGTATTTGCAGCCATGGTTTTCAGATGGGCTTTTCCTGAAGAGCCCTGGTGAGGTGGCATCTGGCTGTGTCTGGGCAAGATGCTTCCCACCAACACCAGTGGGGGCAATGCTTCAGGGACTGTCTTGTGACACCAAAAAAAAAAGAGGAGGATCTGCAGATCAGCTCTTCATCTGGAATGGAAATAAAGCTGGTGAAAGGATGAATGTTTTCTCTTTTGCCTTGAGGTTAGAAAACAGCAGGAAATCCTTGCTTGAATAAAAGGCACATGGCCACCAGTATGACTTGTGCAGGCTTTGCTGCCTTGAAGTCAGTCTGGAAACAGAGTTTTGCGGTGGATAAAATTTCACAGACTTTCCATGGTTTCTGAATGCAGCTTTTCTTGTGCCTGGTTTGCAGTTAAAGCTAAAAGTCTGACATATTTACACAAGCTTGGAAGGTGGTGTTCATGCAGTTGGTATCACAGAACTGGATGAAGGCGATACTTCTTTATCTCTACAGCTTTACATGTGGCAAGACAAAATACCCCCATGGGCAAAAGTTTGCAGAAGCAGCAGAGGCTGGAGCCCGTGTTTTGGTCCAGGCAGACAACTCTGCAAGTCTTTGCAAAGTAAGAGATCCTCTAACTGGTGACCCCACAGCCTGCAGAACTAACTTTGTCTTTCTAGCTTATTAATAAGCATTTTTTCTGAGTAACCAAGATGTATTGAGTTGGGACTCCCTGAGTGCGAGCAGCCAGAGATAGCTTTGACTTTTCCTTTTTTTAATTTACCTTGTGGGGCTGTGGGAAATGAGCAATCCTTCTGGCTGTCAATATTGCCAGCGGCGTTACCATCACCATGACAAGGAAAGGGGGGCCAGTGGGGGGCTGGAGAAACTGGGCACCCCGGGACTGGTGTCTCAGCCTTGTACCCAACCGGAGCTGACATGTCCGGTGTGACGAGACTTGAGTTGATGGCATTCTTGCAACTCCCAGAAAATGTCTTTTGCTTCATCTCTTTCCCCTTCCCAACTTTCCCAGACAGATTATTCCTTTTATTTTTCCTTCCTCAGTCCTTCTCTGTCCTCTCCCTGCCTGAAGGATCCTCCTGGGATCGCAGCCACTTTGCAGAGGAAACCTTCAAGTTCACAAGATGCTGATGGTAGTGGGGAAGCAGGATTGCCTGGGGGTATTTCCCCTGCCCACCCATGTAGGAGCTGCCATCTTGCTCCACATCCCTGCCTCTTCCACCTTCCTCTCCTTTCCCTTGCAATAGCAATCAAAGCTCTCACTGGAGGTGGTGCTTTTGGGTGGCCTGGCCTTGGTGGTGTCTTCTCCCATGCTTTCAGGGCAGGGAGAAAGCAACCTGGGCTGCCAGGTGGCCAGGGAGGGAAGGGAATCACCTGTGCCTCAACTACGTGATAATGATATAATAGCACTCATCTTGGTGTGGCTGAGAGGAAGGAAGGAGACGGGAAGGTGGTATAGAGAGTGCTTAGTGCTTCTTTGTGGGGTGGTTTTTTTTTTGTTTCTCTTCCCTGGGGCGCTGAGGTGTGTCCTGAAAGTGCTCATGTCCTGGGAACTTTGTGCAGCATTGGAAACCTGAGGGAGCAGAGCCATAGGGGGACCTATGAAGATGACTCTCCTGCTTGTGGGTCACAAACTGTGAGTGGGGCATTGGCAGGATTGGAGGGCAGGGGCTGGAGGGCAGCATTGCTGGAGGGGGGGGGCTGCTTGTTGCTCACCCAGTGTCTTCCAAGCATGTCATATTTTCCTTGCTTGTTTTAAACTGCTGGATTCCCTGCTCAAAGGTTTGGTATTGCTTGGTTTTCTTGGTGAGTGGGGTGTGAACTGGCCTTGCTGAAACTGCCTGGGCTGAGCCAGGCTGGGTTGATGTGGACTGCATTGCACTATTTTTGTCAGTGCTTTGAGGCCCTCTTTGAGCATTCTGGTATCCTGCAGTGTGCTCAGCTCCTGCTGGTCTTTCCTCTGCCTGTGCTAGACAGGTTGCAGTTTTTGCAAGAGTTTTGGGACAGTTCATGTTTGGCTTTGTCTGGTATGCAATAGGACCAACAGCAATAAACACACAAAGTGGGTTTTCTGCTGTTGTGTCTCTCTCTAGCAATGCCACATGAGAAATCCTTTAGCATGAGCTCATATCTCACTTTGTGTTGCACAAATGTCTTTGCTGGGATTCCTGTGCTGCAGATCAGCTGAGTGCTGAAGCAGACAGGCATGTGCTTTGCTGTGCTCCTTCTGCTGAAGCTGAAATTATCTGTTTTGGGCATAGGATAAGAGAAAGGACGGAGGGTGCCACAGGGGGTGGGTGCTGACCCCTGGTGCTGATGTTGCTTGTGGTCCAGCCTCGGGCAGGATGGATGGGGAGAAATCTGGTGGAGAGAAGGGAAGGGGCTCCTTGGTGTCTCACTACAGCTTGGCCAAGGACTGGGAAAGCAGAGAGCCAGGAGGCTTTCTGGGGAAGCTTCAGGGAAGCAGGAAGGACCTCCTGGTTTGCCAGACCAGCTTTTGGGTAGCATTGCTGTTGATTCCCACAGGCAGGTTGCAATGCAAGCTGCTGATTTCCCATTTCTTTCTCATCCTGGTTCTCTGTACCTAGTGCTGGCAGCTGCCTGGACAAATCTTGTCACCCAGGTGGCTTTGAGCACCTCCTCTGGCTCCTGCAGCAACAGGCAACATGGGGTTTGGGTGTTTCATCATTTTACATGGCCGCTGCAGCCGTGTCACTCCTGTCTTGTGTCCCAGATGTGGTGGGAGGCTCTGTCCCAGTGCCATTTTTCTTCAGTATGTTCCATTTATCTCCGGTGAGAAGCTTCAGACTCAAACCATCTTAAGTGATCTACAAAAGACAGTGATAAGTACCTTCCCTCGTCATTACAGCTCCATTTTGTCATGCTGGTGATAGCAATAATGGCGGTTGTAACCCCCATCAAGTCCACTTAACATGGTTCATTTTCAAAAGTCACTCAATGCCTCCTGACAGTCCGGCCGGGCAGTATGAAAAGATCATTTAACCCTGATGATCTGAGGGAGCCAGCAAGTGGGAAAAGGAGCCCAAGCAGCCGGAGAGAAGCCAGCACAGGGTGGGCAGGGGAAGACCATTGATTTTATGACAAGGGGCAAAACCACTGTCAGTGCAGAGCAGCATGGATCAGGGGGACATTTCAATTAGTGCTGGCGGGAGAAATCCCAGGGAAGGCAGAAAAGCCTGGGCTGCCTTGCCTATTATTTTTTTAACAGTGAAAAATGAACCCAAAATTAGAATCCCTATTAACAATTAGCGTAATTAAAGGCGACACGTTATAATTTCAGCAGAAAGGCGCTTTATGATGATATGGTGGCCTGAGATAATTACACCCTGTGCTTGGCTGAGGCGAGTGGTAAATGGACGGCTGGTGGCCCACCCGCCACTCACACAGCCCTGCTATTATCCTGCCTGACGCTGCTCTGGTCCTGCCTTGCCGTTAAAAGTAAAGCCATCCTCTCACGACCTCAGAGTAATTTCAAAATTGCTCCTAAAGAGCACTTGGCTGTAAAGGATGGGGAGGGGAGTGAGTGCTGGTTTGCAGCAGAGGTGCAAGGTGCCCCACAGGCAGTTGCTGCTGTTCAGTCTGTGTGGATGGCCAGGTTTGCAGCCACGGAGGGGATCTCCTTTATAGCATCTCATCTCATCTGCCTTGCCCACCTGTACCGAACCCATAGCACTGACTTGCCACCAATGCAAGCTTGTCCATGAGGGCATCCAGCCCTCTCACCAGTGCTGTATCTCATCCCCAGCATTCCTCCCCACATTGGAAGGGCTGAGGCTGGTGCGGCAAGCACTGGGTTTTGAGCTGCCCCTTGCTCCTCACCTTCCCTGGGGCTCCCACTACCCACGCAGGAACAGTCTGGGGACCACAGCCTGGCAGCCGTCACTTGCAATGAATGAAGAGCCTACCAGTGCTTTGAAAGCAAAGTCATTCAAATTTGGCAAATGAGCAGCACACACTCTTGCTTTCAGGTTAGCTTATCTGAATAATTATGTGAGCAAAGCTATCCCAGAGTGTCTTGGAATATGCAGAAATATATTCCATCTGTGTATGCCACAGCACCAAAGAGCTCTCTGAAAGGAGGTTGGTCTCACTATATTTGAATTTGGTGTGGGGGGTGGTGGATAAAACATTAAAAATCAGAATCTTACACTGCCAAAATGACCCATTTGGGTTTAGGTCCAAAAGTTTTCATTTTGAGGGCTTTTTTTGGATTTGAGATCTTTTTGGATTATAGTTTACATAAGACAATGTGAACCTTGAAAGCATTCAGCTGGAAGTGGAGCTGTCAATTCTGTGGCAAAGAAGGGCTTTGATCACTGGGGAGAGGAATTTTTTTGAGTTTTTCCTCCACTGAGGATCTAGAAGTTGCTGGGGAGGTTTCCTCTGCATTTGGAGCAGAGTCAGGAGAGTGGATTTTCTTGCAGTCCCTGTCCCTGTGGTTGCCTTCCCTGGTTTGCAGGAGCATAATAAATACAAGAGCTCTTGGGCAGCATCATCACCTGTGCTACTGCTCTGTTCTGGGGTGGGGAAATGGGACCATACGGGGCTGGGCCTGTTTGCTCCTGGTGGAAGGCAGTTACTGGCAATTTACAGCATGTTCAAGGAAGTCCCTTGGAAGAAGGTTTAAGAGTTGTTGAGTCAACATGAAACGATATATCAGTTAATGAAGTTTAATAGCACTGAATAAGAACTGCGCTGCGGCTCTGGGATCCTCTTGCAAATACAGTTACGGTCTAAAAAAGAGAGGTTGGAAAAGCAGTCCCTTGCTCCTGTCCATATGTTGTTCCCTCCGTGCTTTGCAACTCAGATGCCTTTAATCGCAAGCCAGTCCCACAGAGGTGATAACAGGAGCTGGCTGGCATCTCTTCTGCTCCTGCAGCATCAGCAAGAAGACGAGTCCTGGGCACTTCAGAAGAGTGAGTCAGGCCTTACCCAAATTAGCTCCAAATCCAGCTTCTTAACAGTAAGGCCTAGGGTGGAGCTCTGCTCTCCTGTCGTTAATTCCTCTGAAGGTCTTTGAGCTTTGCAGCAAAGGAACTTTTCTAAAATCTATGTTTTCCTCCAAATACATGCACTCAGGAATGAAGATCTTGGCATCCTGGACAGAGATTTGGTGATGACAATGTCTGTCTTGCGAAAAAGACACCTGCCAAACTAGGGGGTGAGGGTCTGTTAATGGGGGGGGATGATGGGAAATAAAAGAGAAGACAAAGAAACTGCAGACGTGTTCCCAGGATGGCAAATCCTTTTTCTATACCCCATAGCCACACCCTGAACCATCACACAACTATGATCCCAAAGGAATGGGGTGGGTGGCATCACCTGGAGTGGGAGGGCAGAGATGAGCCCTGAGCACAGGTTATGAGGGGTTTTTTGGTTTGTTTTTTTTTTTTTTTGTGGGGTGGGGGTGGGTGGGTTTTTTGTTGTAGTTTTACAGGGTTTTTTTTGTTTTGGTTTGGTTTTTTTTGTTTTGTTTTTAAATTAACAACTTTTGTCTTTTTTTTAATGGGGTGTGCCAGACTGCAAGGCTGTGCAGGAGGGACTGTGTCCACCCCTCCTGCTCCTACAGCCCATATGGGGGCCAGGGGATCAGATCCTGCTGTGAGAATGGCAAGGCAGTGGTGCAGGGAACAGCTTGCAGTCCATGCTGGGGAGTTTAAGGAGTTGCTGTCTGATGACAGGCTGTGCCAAACCCATCCTACTTCCACTTGCACAGCAAAGGGAATGCTCAGAGGAGTTGTGAAGGCAGGGGCTGCCCAAATGGCACTGCAGGGGTGATTTAGGAGCTGCTTTGGGGCTGTGTGAGAAGCCTTTTTCAGGGATTTATAATTCAGCACATCTAAAGTTGACCTCTGAGGATGTCTTTCTGTGGCTTGTCATGGTAAGCACCTTGGCACATGTTTACACGGTCATCTTTCTGCCTAGGGTGGTGCACAGTCATGTAGGACTTTGCTGGGTCCCATAAGGTGCTTGGGACAGAGCAAGGAACAGAACAAATCCTCTAGGTGATGCCTGAATAATGACTCCATCTGCTTTTTCAGAGCTCTGTATGTTGGTGGGAACTGGTGGGTAGGTAGTGGCTCTCCTGGAAGCACCAGCCATCCTTGGAGCCCCTCTGGCTCTGGAAGAGACAGGAGGATAACGCATCCCCTCTCTGCTCCATCATGTCTGGCTCTTCTGAGGGCAGAGTCCTCTGTCCCTGTTCACCTCCTGCTCTGCTGGGATGCTGCTTACCGTGATGGAGAGGCGAGCATCAAGCTGCTGTCTTTAGAAACTTGACCCACTTTCCTCTGGAGCACTCGGAGGCAACGCATTAGAGAGTGCTGTGTCCCTGCCAAGCTTTGTCGTGCCGCTCTGCCAGCCTGAGCAGCCGCCTGGCTCAAGAAAACACTGCAAGAATGTGTCTGTCCTGAGGAGGGCATCGCCTCTCCCAGCCTCGCCTCAGCTCTGGCAGCTCGGGACTGTTCTTGCAAGAAATGCAACAAAAAATACCACCGTTGAGCAGGTCTGACGGGGCAGGTGTGGGGTGGTGGAAAAGCACTAGGTGTTTTGGGTTGCTCTGGTTTGAAAGCATCTGGGACTCGAGTGCATGCAGGTGCAGGGGGCTTTTTCCAAAGTCCATAACTTGTCCCCGGCATCTTCTTTTTCCTGCTCAGGCCTTCTGTGAGGAGCTCCCTCAGAGGGAAAACTGGGCCTGTTTCGTCACATCTCACTGCTGCCATTCGTGTGATAGGAAGAGTGGCTGTGAGGGTGACAAAGCAAGTCGCTGTGTGCTTTGTCCGTGCTTGGGAAATGCTGACTAAGCAAGTGCTTTCAGGGCAGGGGGACTCACAAGGAGATGACCAGGCCCCAGGAGAAGGTAGTAGTGGGGGTCTCCCACTGCTGCTGCCCTTGGGGGTTGTGTGTGGGAGCAGCTCCTCCCCCATGTGCCAGGGTCTGCAACATCCCCTCGCCATCCCCCTGTCACCAGGACAGGAAGCACCTCCAAGCTCAAGCAGCCACTACCTCCAACCCACACAAACACCCTCAGCCTCTCCATAAACACTAGCAGTGGCTGAAAGGTGCTGCAGAAACTGGGGGGGCAGAGTCAGTGCCTTGTCGCCACTTTGTTTCCCAGCCCAAGGTGGGAGGGAGGCAGTGGGCTCCCTGATGCTAGCAGCTCTGGGGACAGTACAAGCACCTGTAGTGGGTGTCCCTGTTGCAGCTGGCACCAGTCTGGAGTGGGGGTGTGAAGTCCAGCAAGGCTGAAAGCCCCTGGACATGTTTTGCTGGTGCGGCACAGGGTGGGAAAGCATGCTGGAGCTGAGGGAGGCTGTGGCACATCCGGTTTCAGATGCACAAATGTACTGTAGGGGGGATATACCCCTTGGTGCTCTCAAAGTTCGAATATTTAGAATAAATGATGCCTGACCCTTTCCCTCTCTCTCTCCTGTTCCCTCTCTTGCCATGTCCAGTGCCAGTTCCCAGTAAGCCAAGGTCCAATAATTTGGTTGTAATAAAATGTGACTGCTGGGGCTATTTTTATGGAGCTGGCACTCATTTGCATGCTGGCTCTGTGTGGGGCCCCAGGCAATCTTTTTTTCCCTTTC
>NW_009934866.1:0-353 GCF_000696875.1 Nestor notabilis
GACTGCTGTAGCTGAACCCAGGACAGTAAGAGAACTTTCTGAGTGCATTTCACATTTACCATTCGTTCACTCCACAAAATACAGAACCCATCATGGAGGATGCTTTTTCTCTGTAGGATTATGCTTTTGATATGAACACCTTAACCACCACACAACATGTAACATCTGCTTTGACACCTTCTCAAGACCATTCTCTACTGCACAATGAAACAACTTCAAAAGTAGAGGCAAACACTGTCTCTACCCCAAAATAGGTAATACGTCAGAATGGTCTGTAAGGATATGTGAGAAGAATCTGGAGCTTCCTAGTCATGCAAGCTGTTGGGTTGATTCCACACCTACACCCACACCAC
>NW_009934866.1:381-4385 GCF_000696875.1 Nestor notabilis
AAAAAAAGAAAAAAAAAAGAAAAAGAAAGAAAAGACAAAAAACCCCAACAAATTAAATACAAGTGATACAAGTGAGTGCTACTGACTCCAGTAATAGACAGAACATCACCTTCATGGTTTTTGTCAGCCAAAGCAAAAAAAAAAAAAAAAAGAAAGAAAAATATTTTATTATTTTTTTAACTTTATGTGGACTTCTGTGTGGAGCCTATCCTGTACAAGGCCTGAGAAATCTTACTGGAGGCTCCTCACAAGTAATAACTACTCTGTGTACAAACTAAGTCTTTGTGGACTGTTGTTGATCTAAGATTATAAGACTTCATTATCTTTCATTCAATTTTTAAAATCTCATTTCAGGATCTATAAAACTTCTAATATGTAACTAAAGGACGGTTCATATGGAAAAATAAAAACTCCTGAAAATTAGCTAGAATTTACAGTAAAATAAGCATCTGAAAATAACTGCTGAATAATTCCTTCAGTTACACTTCATAGCATGTTAGCTATTAAAATAAAAGCAGGAATCATTTTTTAAAAAAAAGTTTGATTTTGACACAAAGTGTTCACCTTTTACCAGCCTTTAGCCTGTCATTCCTGCCAGGTTTGCAGGCTGGTAAAAGCGCAGGCAGTTCACGCCCTTTGCCACAAGATGGCACGAAACATAGAAATTACGAGGACGACAATAAGAACGAATAACATACTATGAGAGATATTGAAAAGGAAAGCTGACGAGACAGAACCTATGTGTGACATTTGGCAGGATGTGTGAAATGCATGAATACATCATTCTGCAGAACTGTCAGTCTAAAGTTTAGTATTTACCATACAGGCTTAACCAAATCCTGTCAGCCCATTTAGTGCTCCAGATTTAAGTTACATACAAACACATAAAATGGTGTGGTGATCTAGAAGGTCACTGGAAGCAAGCTGGTATAGGACCAGAAACAAGAGCAGCAAAGAGATGGTGGGTGGCACGTCTGGTGAGAAAACAATCTAGAACAAGGGGGAATGGCTTTAACCCAACAGGGGGGAGATTGAGATGAGCTCTTAGGCAGAAGTTCTTCCCTGCGGGTGGTGAGGCCCTGGCACAGGTTGCCAAGAGAAGCTGTGGATGCCCTATCCCTGGCAGTGTTCAAGGCCTCAAGGCCGTGTCGGATGGGGCACTGGCTCTAGGTAAAGGCATCCCTGCCTGTGGCAGGGGGTTGGAACTGGGTGAGCTTTCAGGTCCTTTCCAACCCACCATTATGTGATTCTATGAACCTGGACTGGAGGAGGTGGCAGGCTGGCAGGGAGAAGAGCTGAGCATCAGGCACCCACCCAGCCTGAATTGCTCTCAGTTAGAGGCCCAGGGGTATGAGATGGGTGAGTGGGTGAGAGACTGGTAGGACAGCAACTACAAATGGGCAAAAGACATATTTAAAGGGGGGGTGGGGTGGGGTGGTGTACAAATTCAAATATATTAAGCAAGACACCAGTATAACGATTTGTGTGCTGTTCTGGTGAACTCGAAACTCTGTTCTGAACTCACCAGGTCTAAACCTGTCTGCTAGAGACGAGTTTCTTACCTTGCCTGAGTCTCAGACTTTAAGTTGTCATACCAAATCCTGCCAGATTCATAACAAAATCTTGTGACTCGGGACTTTATAGCTGTGCCTGTGATAACCAACAGGACAAAACACAGGAAGTGCTATTCCCAGTCTATTCTCCTTGTCTAAAGGACACGAAGGTGAAGGGCTGCAGGAAGGACACCCATGTTTCATGAAGAGATAATACAGATTAATTTAAAAAGAAAAAAAAACAGAGGTGAGTTTTCTGACAGAGGCACTAGGAAAAGTAGGGTAATTGTTTCAAACAAGAGTAGAGCTCAGCTCAGATGCTTGGGTGCATAGCAGAGAGCAAATATGAAATTGTCTTTGCTTTGTTTGTGTGGGGTTTTTTTCCCACCAAGATTTGTAACAAGAATTTGGAATTAGCCTTGAAAATTGGGTCAACGTTCATGTAAATAATCACATCTGATTACTCAGGATATTTTGTAATTAACTTAGAAAAACAGCATAGCAATATATGCAAATCATAGAGTTTCAAAGATTGTGGTATTTTGCATTGCAGGGGTATCCAAATGTCCCACAAATTTCAGCAGACTCATGTTTTTGGAAAAACATTCAAGGCGGCTCAACCCTGCCTGCAGCCCTCAAAAGTTGTTACAAACTGCAGCTGTCTCACTGTTGCAATAAAAGTCAGATTTATCAGTGGTGTTCTCAACATGTCCAGTAGAAGTCGGGCTACCATCCACTGCATTTTCCTCCAGACAGCTATTCGGGAAAAAGAAAGAGCTGTCTGCTGCTCAGTATGCTGCATGGTCAAGACTTCTAAGTGTCTGCAAACCAGCAAAACCTAACATGCTAGAAGATGACCCACAAATTTGCAGACAGTGTAATGTTCCCCGCAACCTGTTTGCATGGAACACTTGGTGCATACCCCTCATCCCTACAGCAGCTGTGGTATCCTCAAGTTGTTTGTCCAGAAATTGACTAGCAAAAGCCAGAAATCGACTAGCAAAAGCCAGAAATCCTAGCGAGAGAAGAGTCAAGTTAGAGCTTTAGCGTCTGCAGATGATACACAGGGGAAGGTCTGCAGCAGCTTATTTTATCTTTCTCCTGAGTATAGGCCAACACAAGCAGTACACAAAGCACGTTACATGTATCAGAAAGTAAATGAGTACACACTGTATCCTGAGTATGTAGGAATTACAGAACAGTTTGGGTTGAAAGGGACCTTCCAAAGGTCATGTAGTCCAACCCCCCTGCCATGAGCAGGGACATCTGCAACTAGATCACTTAGCCCCGAACCACTTCCAGCCTGGCCTTGAATGTCTCCATGGATGTTACATCCACCACATTTCTGGTAAAGGTCACCTTCCTTAAAGAGTCATAGAATGGTTTGGGTTGGAACGGACCTTAAAGCTCACCCAGTTCCAACCCCCTGCCACGGGCAGGGGCACCATTGCTAGACCGGGTTGCTTCAAGCCCCATCCAACCTGGCCTTGAACACTGCCACGGATGGGGCAGCCACAGCCTCTCTTGGCAACCTGTGCCAGTGAGAAACATGCAATTAGACATATGAATGAAACCAACTGCATCTAAAGATGTGGCAGCAACAGGAAAAACATTAGCAGGAGAGGAACTGAAACACCTCTGCTCCTCTTAAAGTTATGTTTTTATGGTTTGACTCGATTATCTTAAGAGTCTTTTCCAATAAATTTTATGATCTAAATATGAACTCTTACCACAAGATGGTGCAAAAACATAAAAAGTCCTACCAGACTCCCAGCCCACAGTCTTCGGTCATGGAAAAGCATGAGAACTTCCACCAGATGTCAGGTCAAGTGAAATACGACTATTTTTTTTGACAAAACCTGTAAATAGAGGGATGTACTTTTGAAATAAGTTACCTAGCAGTGCAAACTCTCAAAGCTTAGCGGCTAGAGAGTGGGGATGGTTACTCGCCACCACTCCCACCTCATGAAAACCTGGTGTCAGTAGGGAGGGCTGCGAGAATTATCAGTGCAGCATTAAGTAACCGAACCAAGCATGTTCACCCAAAAAATGGCACCTCGGGGGCAGGTAGGGAAAATAAGCTGGTGAAGTGCCTGGAGCACAAGTGTGATGAGGAACGGCTGCGGGACCTGGGGGTGGGGTTAGTGTGGAGAAGAGAAGGCTCAGGGGGGACCTTATCACTCTCTACAACTACCTGAAAGGCGGATGCAGGCAGGAGGTAGCTGGTCTCTTCTCCCAAGGAACAAGTGACAGGGCAAGAGGAAACGGCCTCAAGCTGCACCAGGGGAGGTTTAGGTTGGACATTAGAAACTTGTTTCTTCACAAGGACGGTGTTCAGGCACTGGAACAGGCTGCCCAGGGCAGCGGTGGAGTTACTGTCCCTGGAAGTGTTCACAAACTGTGTAGGTGAATGCCCCAGTGACATGTTTTAGTGGTGGACTTGGCAGTGCT
>NW_009934867.1:0-18983 GCF_000696875.1 Nestor notabilis
GTGTGCACTCGCAGCCCAGAAAGCCAACCGCGTCCTGGCTGCATCAATAGATGCGTGACCAGCAGGTCAAAGGAGGTGATCCTGCCCCTCTACTCTGCTCTTGTGAGACCTCACTTGGAGTATTGTGTTCAGTTCTGGTGTCCTCAACATAAAAAGGACATGGAGCTGCTGGAGCAAGTCCAGAGGAGGGCCACGAGGATGATAAAGGGGCTGGAGCCTCTCCCATATGAAGACAGGCTGGGAAAGTTGGGGCTGTTCAGCCTGGAGTAGAGAAGACTGCATGGAGACCTCATAGCAGCCTTCCAGTATCTGAAGGGGGCCTATAAGGATGCTGGGGAGGGACTCTTCCTCAGGAACTGTAGTTGTAGGACAAGGGGTAATGGCTTCAAACTTAAACAGGGGAACTTTAGATTAGATATAAGGAAGAAGTTCTTCACAGTGAGGGTGGTGAGGCACTGGAATAGGTTGCCCAAGGAAGTTGTGAGTGCTTCAACCCTGGCAGTGTTCAAGGCCAGGTTGGACAGAGCCTTGGGTGACGTAGTTTAGTGTGTGGTGTCCCTGCCCATGGCAGGGGGATTGGAGCTAGATGATCTTAAGGTTCTTTGCAACCCTAACTATTCTACGATTCTATGAATAATGAGCTCATGCAAATGACCGACAGACTGCACAAAATTCCTCCTTTCCCAGCATCATCAGCAGGGTTCGCAGTTTTGTGTTGATTATCACTTTGGTGGAGCTGATTCATTTTTAAGTTTGGGATTGCCTCATTTATTAGAACCAGCTGAGTTACCTTGATCACCGCATTGATAGTCAGACACTTCCAGAAGCACAGACCAGAGATCAGATGAGTGCTACCTATGAAGTCATGGTAAGGCTGTACCTTTAGGTAGAAAGAGGCAGAGGCTTCTGCACTTAGAGGAGTAAAATGGGACTGAGCACCCTACTGCTATTGTGTACACAGTAGATAATGGCCCACTCCTGCACCAGTTAGGATAGTTACCTTTAGAGACCAGATAATGACTTTTGAAGTGTGAAAGCTGTTAGACAGATTCAGCCCCCTGAATTAATACAGTGTGTGTAGTGCCTGGCAAACAGCAGAAACTTTTGGAAAAGAGTAGATCAAATGAAAGCCCACTTGAAGCTTGTTGTGGCACCTGCCAGTCACAGCAAGGCCCTGACGCCAATCTTGCTCATCAACATGGTGTTCTAAAGCTTTGAAAGCATGGCAAAAGCATGCATGAGTTTTCAGAAAAAGCAAAAAGATCCATAGACAGACAGAGAGAAGGAAACTCAGGAATGTTAGAAAAGGCTGCTTTTAAATATAAAACATCACTTTGTCCCTATTAAGTCCTGAAATAGGTATGGTCTGGTTTGCAAGATGGGGAGTGCGTTGGCTGACTTGTTGTGGCTCGGGATGGCCACGAGAGGGGAAGCTTCACTGCCTGCCTGCCTGACTGCTAAAGCCTTCACAGCCTTTCCCATAGGCATGACTGTACAATTTCCTTCTCTGCTTAACTATAGACCATAATGGTGTTACCACTAATGATGCAGAACCTGACCTCACAATCCAGCCTGGGAAATTAATTCCCCTTTTATCAAGTGAGACTCAGTATGACCCCAGCAGCCCAGATCTCCCATGTGTCCCCCATCAGCTTGTGCCTACACCTGGGGTTTGGAAAAGAATGCTGCCGTTCAGGCAACAGACTAAAGATCAGCTCTTGGCTTTCTTTCTCTTTGCTTTTTCTGTGGCATAATGCAACAGTGCAGCTATCTGAGGAAGGGACAGTGAGGGCTGCACAAATGGCTCCCCTTCATCTGCAATGTTCTGTAGCCACTCCAGTGTGACCGATGTGCTCCTTACACTGTTGGTTCCTGTTTCTTGACCTCAGATGAAACAGTGCGAAATGGAGTGCTGGTGCTGGTAGGATGCTTCTGGGCTTCAGCCCATGCCTGAGAGTTGTGAGGAAAGGAGACTGCTTGGATGAGACCATGGACTAGACAGATACTTCTGGGTGGGATGTGCAGAGACCCCAAAGCCACCAGCTAAGAGACCATGGCCATGCTAGCACACAGTTAGACTCGAGCACACCATAGCATGCTTTCCTGCTAGTTACTTTGCATTTGCCAATTTATAGTACAAAATTTTGTTTTATTTATGTTCCCTGACAAGGACAGATTCCAGGGCTTCTCTTGTATCTGCATTTCTCTGACAAATATTTCCAAGAGCAAAAGTAGAGGTTATTCTGAGCTGCAGAAACTCTCAGCATCTCCACAATTAACTAAAACAAAACTTGTGCTGGTGGAAAAATTACTAAAAAATGCTGAATTAGGATGGGGACACTTCTTTTACATATATGTATTTTAAAATCATAATATTCCTGCATAGAAATTTCCCAATTTTCTCACGCCCTTATTCACGAAATCATCAGGAAATGTAACATATGGAGGAAAAATCAAAAGCAAACCCCTCCCATTTTCAATCTTTTCAAAGGGCTGCTACTATACAATTTGAGAACAGTGCATTGCAGGAGATTCCATAGGAAAAGTCTGTTGAGCTCATCTGTTACTGTGCAATACTTTCTATCTTCTTGCTTATCTTAACCCCAGTTGGCCCTGGAGATTTCAAAGATCCTGGCTAATGAGCCACCTGAAGCATACGATACTACGCATGAAACGATTCCACTTCATACATACAATGTATCTCTTTTATGAATGGCAGTTAACCTGAGTTACCTGAAGTAATTTGTTTGCTGACAAATAAAAACAGGGGTAGTGGATCAACATTAGCCAGTCTGTAAAACAGGTCCAACTCTTGCCTATTCTTCTGTAAGACGAGTGAAGCATCTTATTTTTAAACACATCGTTGGCTGCTCGTGCACAGCTGTTCTGTCTGAACAGTAAGTCGTTAGTGGGATGGATCAAAGTTGTAGTAACATTTTGATTATCCCTATGATGTCCTTCCCCAGCTTTTTCCCCTCTTTCCTTGCTTGTCTTCCCTGTGCAGGAAAGTGGTTGAGCTGCCTAAGAGACGTTTTGGAGTTCCTCTTGACCGGATTGGAGTGAGCCGTCTTGGCAACACCAAGGGTTAGCAGTTCCTGCAAGTAAGCCAAAGTACTCTGGGTGTGGGCATGCTTGAAGAACTCCACCTGCTCTCAGTTACACGGAGGTACTCAAGTCATGCCAGTAGGCTTCAAAAGAGTGGCTTGGGGAATGATGGCTTCCGACAACATGGATTGTGACTGTCAATTTAGCTTGAATGCTCTAAATTACGACTTAGTACCCCCTACAAGAAAACAAGTATTCATAATATTTTAATCTCCTCTGGACCACCTCACAGTGTGTTTGTTCAAGCCTTACATTTCTGACATGGGAAAATCTAATGCTTACTGCTTTTCTGCCTACAGGTGCTTGTGTTCTGAACGATTGATGCTGTATTGGAAACATTACAGAAATGCAGAGGATGCATCACAGCATACCTTGTCATTGACTAATGATACAACACTCAAGGAATTGTCCTCCTGCAAAATTGTTTCACACTGCATTTTACAAATGTTGCATTTACAAATAATAACAAATTCAATTCATGAAGTCAGAATGCTCTCACAGTTGTGCACGGTGTCACTGATAGGACGCGACAGAAAGTATGTATATAATTTAATTGCATGGCATTTATTTCTTAAACCAGCAGAAGTTCATTATCCTAGCGAGGACTGTTAGGTTTTTCAGATTTAAAATAAAACCTCCAGAGATGCCAACAGCAGTCCATGGAAAGCAGACAGTTTGCTTTGCACATTTCTTTCAAGAGGGTGTTTGTTTGGTAGAGGAAGGGACAATTTAACAGTTATGGGACAAACCTAGAATTTATTTCAAGTGCTGTTTGGGAGATGTGTACTAACTTAACTAGGAGTTAGTCTGAATAAGAACTGTGTCAATACCTTAATATTTGTCCTGAAGTATTTAGTAGTCTTTCTCATATCTCTGCACTATATTTAGATATGTTTTCACTGTATGGCAGATCCTGAAGTGTGGTGAGACTTCTGGTTTCCTTCTCTAAGCTGGTGAATACATTTCACTTTTCCCTATGCATAACATAGGATAGCATCCAAATATGAAGTCATCTACTTCCTAGGCCATCTGCACCATATGCCTTATTTTAGTCCCTTCATGTGTGCACAGGACATAATCTGACATCTAACTCTAAAAGTTAAAGTATTTCTCACTCTGGTAAAATGTAAACATCCTCTCCACTTCATTTCAGAGTAAACCAGGTTATCTGAACTTTTGTTTCAGGCTTTTCCATGTTTTTTCTTTTTTCCAGATTATAAAATATAGCTGAAAAGAGCTGTTTGCTGAAATCTCAATGCTCAAGTTTGTAGCTGTTTTCTAAACCTTACATGCTCCTTCTTGGACTTTGGTCCATGTCAGCTAAATTCCTTGGATTGCTATTTTGGGTATAAATCATCCTTACCATTGCAAAAGAAGATACATCGAGAAGGGGATTACGCAGGACAAAGATAAAAAGTATTCTTTACAAACACCCTGTGTCAGGCAGGGAGTGAGGCTTGAGAAAGGAATTAAGTGTTGAATTCTTAATCTTGTATGAGGCACAAAGCGTCTGGCCATCAGCTAGGGGAAAATAGAGTCAGCTTCTTAGTCAGCTACAGGAAAGGTGCTGGGAATTCAGTAAGTCTTTGAAGCTAAAGCTATTGTGAGCATTGGGACTTTGGGGCAATTGCCGCATTTCAGGCCATGGTGGGAGATGAGGCTCCCACTCAAGAGGGCAGGTAGGATGCCTGGGATGGCGCAATGCTCAACCACAGCAGGGGCCTTTCTCATTTTTCTCTGTGCTTACAGCTCTGCTCTGAGACCGGCACCGGCCCAGCCACAGAAAGTTTGCAAGAAACTTTGCTTCTCTTTACATCTCCAATATAAGCTAATGCTGCTGAGAGCAGCTGCACAAACCAGTGAATAGCATCAAGAGGTGCCCCTGTCTTTCCCATCAAGCAGAGCACTCTTTAGCTGACTTGGGTGATCATTGCTCCTTCGGTGGGTGAGTTATGTCCTTATGTGTGAGGTGAAGCACTGCAGATGCTCTCCAGACCAAGCTCTTTAAAGCTGCAGAAAGAAATAAGGGCTCTAAGTCCCCATGTGGTCATCTTGGGGTTTTGCCCCTGCTTTTCCTCTGGTCCTACTGCTCTTTTTCTGTGTTGAAGCTTGGAGGTGAAGGCTCGGAGAGCTGAATTGAGTGGGTGCATGTAGACTGGCTGCTAGAGACAAGATTTTCTGTCCATGCTAGAAGTGAGTCTGCAAATGCAGTCCCAGACAAGTCCAGACCCTGTCTTCTGGAGTGTACTGCCACCACCTCTCCTGAGCCTACCCCAGGGTTTAGTGAACAGTTATCTTCCTGCACTGAGCTTATCCAGTCTGCAGATAATCTGCTTGAAAGGTAGCCATATGTATGGGGCATGGGCAGATTATGGAAGTGATGACCTGATCACTCATACAGACTTCAAAAGCAGCATGGACAGAGTCATTGCATGATGTATTTTGAGAGGCTGAGATCAGAGGAATCCAGTGCTAACACAGCAGCTTTGAAAAGATACTGCTGGACCATAAATGTATTGAACATTTCTCAAGTATTTGGGCTTCCAAGTAAAGAGGGGGTTTAAAGCCTACAGACTGTGTGCAGAAATGCTCTTTATCTGAAGGGCGATGTAAAAGCAAAGCAGGACAGAGATGTCTGTGGTGGTGTTGCTTGGAACTGGGAGGTGGAGGCTTCGGTCCTGTTTTTGGCTTCCGCCTTACTGTGTGGATTACGTGGGAGAAAGAACAGCCTTTCTGTTTCTCTGCTCCATCCATCACAGAGCACTCTATGACCTCTTGTGGCTCAAAAAGCACTGTTTGAAATCCATAAATTGGCAGGTCCTGTTTAAAATATGATGCTATATGAAAGGCTAAATACCACAATTTGTTTTCATGGACGATATTGGATAGCTTCACTCATTGTGCATAGCACAGAGGTGAACAGTTGTGAAGTGAGGATATACTGCAGGATACATTGCACTAGGTTTACCCTGTGATGCCTGTTTGCAAATCCGTTCAGATAGAAAATGAATCAACATGATCTACTGGAATGTCTGAGGCAAATCTCTTTAATTATTGCCTGTGGGTCATTAACTTCAGCAAGAGTGACTGCCCAAGCACGGGTAAGATGTGGGCAGCCACAGTGTGAAGGCACTTGAGAAAGAGTTTCTGTTCTGCTTGTTTAGGAGAAAGGACAGGACCCTCACAGTGACATGTTGAGGTAGGCCTAGGGAAAGCATCACCACCTTTGCTTCGAATTAGTAAATGAATTGTATTCAACACTTGCTCATCACTCTAGTGGAAGCACGTAACATAGCAGCATATAGTGCGTGTAGGATTGGGTACTATGAGCACGTAAATAACTGTGCTGACAGGACATAGCACACCATGTGGGCTAAAAATCACTGTTAAGCAGCATGGTGCATTACACTCCAGGAAATTCCTGTGTCTAGGATCAGAGCAAGCTGTTAAATAGCCACAGATGCTGTATTCCTTTTCCTGACTTGCTGATGAGTTGCCACACCAGGTCAGGAAGGCATGGCTACAGCTAGCAGCTAACAGATGGAGCCTGTTTCTCTGGCCTTCCATTGCACTGGTATTTCCTGCAAGCTGAAAGCATCCGAGCTGAATGCCAGCTTGGGGCACACAGTGAAGCTCTTGTAACACACCTCCCTTTCAGGTGGAGCACCAACTCGTAAAGAAAGAGATCCTTCTCTTGGCAATTGGCTATGATATTTTTCCTGGATTTGGTGCTGTTGTGAGGGTATGTGAATGTCTGCTCCCACATAGCTTTTCACTTGCACAAAAGCAACAGCAAATGGGAAACGTATTCTGAAATAACAAAGACTTAATGCTAATAGCAAACTGTATTTTGCATGTCATTAGAGCTCACTGATATAATCAAGCTGGTTTTATTCTATAGATGTAGGCTTTGCCTTGTAATAGGATGAATAAATTTCCTGTTAATGAAGAACACAGAAAGTACTGTTGTGGTTAAGCATACACTTCTTGCCAGAGCCCAGAGCAATGAATGTAACCTCATAATTACAGCTTTGGGAGAGGTAAAGTTTTGAAGAATATGTAGTATGCAAGCTACAGTTAAATAGCATAAATTGACAGGGCTGGAGAGATAGTTCAATTCTAACCAAAATCAGTCCACATACTACTAGTGGCTACCATATTCTGCTCTCATTTACACTGCTGGAAACCTCAAAATTAACATCAGGATTTACGCTGGGAACATGGTCCTTTTTTTGTTTGTTTGTTTTTTTCTTTTTTTTTTTTCCAAATAAATGTGGATAATGTGACTTAAGATGAATATATGTAAGAACCAGTGATAGATTGTGGTCTCTTCTTTTGGGCAGGGGCAGATGTAATTCTGCAGTAGAAAAAGACAGCTAGCATCTGCACTGGCCAGCCAGATGAGCCAATAATCTCTGCTCAAACCAGCTTTTAGGGTGAATAGTTAGAAATCAGAGGGTCTGGTCAGGTCCTATGGGGATAGCAGTTCACACATACTCATGAGAAAGACACATTCCCAATTCTGGCCAAAAGGAAGGCCTCTTCCTCAGGCACACTAAAAGAGACCAATGTTGCTATACCTGGCTGTTTGATGGGAGCCTTTTTGCCATTGTAAACTTCACATGAACCATTAAGGTAACAAAAGCTTATATTAAGGGAAATGTGCTGCCCCTTGGGCCTCTGCAGGGGGTGAGAAAGAAAACAGCACATGCTTCTGTGCAACGGAAAATCTTTATTGGAATGATACCCAAAGGACCCAGGCTTCTGTGTCTGTCGTCCCCCAGACCTACTGTGCATGCTGACAGGACACGATAAGGAACAGCTCTGACTCAGCAAGCTGAGGCAGGCAGCCCTGAGCCCTTTACTTGCACCCAGTCTGCCTTCCTGTCCCAACAGTGTGGATTAGGTCATCACAGACCTGCTCGTAGGAAGTGATAGGAAACGGAGACATCACTGTGAAGGTCCAAGCTCAGGGGAACTGAGTTAGTGTTTGGTGCCTCAGGGGATCTGGTGAGAAGGGGAAGAGTGTACAGTGGCAGCAGACTGAATGGCACACACAGGACAGTAAGGAAAGTTGGTGAGCATCTTCCAAGTAGAAGATGACAGTGGGATAAACCTAGAAGGAAGGAAGGAAGGAACAGTGGAGAGTGGTAGTGGGTTACCAGCTCCTGTCACAGTCACTGTTAGAGTTGGCTGTGATATAGTCATGGAGGATGGCATCCAACTTAGCAGCATGATGGCAGAACAGAACAAACTCTCAACACATTAATAACCAGCAAGGCATTTGGGGAAGGGCTCATGTTCATCCTTCAGTCCTGGCAAGCCTTCAGATGCAGTATTTCCAAAAGCAGGCTGGGAAGGGATACAAGAGAAGAATGTTAGTACCCAAGAAACTTTTCCAGCTTCCTGTTCTAGCCCCATGTCTTGAAAGAGTTGTGGTTTCTGGGCACATCTCAATAATCAGCTTTGACTTCATATAAAACTTTTAGAAGGTGTTTCTTTTAGCTGCTTATAGTGTAAATAAGGGGTCTAAAAGTTGTTCCCATGTTGCTTGATTTATATGGGCTTGTTTTTGATTTTGCTGTACTCCAGCACTATCAGGAATAAGTTTTTTATTTCCTGTCTATTGGCCTGCAGTTTTGCTTTCTTGGGACAAAGCTTCTACTGAATCAGCAGTGCTCATGCTGAGACACGAGCTTCTCCCAGACTGGAAGGACTTTAGATGAAGGCAAGGATTCTCTGGCAGAATCTGATTTAACCCTGGCAGGGCAAAGCAGTTTTATCTGCATTTGAACTTTCCAGACTGGTGGGGGCATGAATTAGATTAGCCAAACTAAAGACAGCCTCCAGGATTGCCTATAAATTGCAGATTGTCTCAGGATCACCTAAGCACTTAAGCAAGCCTCGCACAAAAGGATTTTCTCTTGGCTGGCTAGGTTGTCAGTTCGCACGTTCACAGAGCATGTGGGGTAAGGGTAGAACTAGCTCTTTTGGTTTTAGGCCAGATCTGTCATCAGTGACTTCTGGTTTACAGCTGCCACTGCTTTGGGAAGGAATCCACTGAAAGCCAGCATGAACAGCATTGTCCATGTGCTTGTCAGGGGTGGTCTTGCAGGAGCACTGTTGCTATGTGCTCTTGGGTCACTGAATACAGACTGGACAAAGCTTGGAGATCAACTGGAGGACCTACCAGATCTTAGTTCCCTGCATTCTTGGTTGATTTCCACATCCTTTATTGCTGCTTTTCAACAGCAAAAACAAGTGTTCCTTTTTTCTCTGGAGGGAGGCAGTGACCTTGGCAGAGGGGAATGCATGCCACATTCATCATTATGCCTTCAGCTCTAACTTTGTGCCCAGAGCAAAGCAACGGGTGCACTTAGGGGATGTGTTCACACAGAACTCACCCCCTCCAGGACAAACACTCATTGCTCATATAACCCCATGTTCCTCTGTGAAAAGCAGGATGCAATATTGACTGCCTTCAGTAAGGTCCTGGGTCTGCAGACATGGTGTATCTGCCCTGACAGCAGACAGGGTTGGGTACACAGTTCTCTACTTCTCTCAAGGGCTGCTAAACCAGCCAGCCATTAACAAGAGAGGACTAGGACTGCCAGAAAAGCTGCCAACCTGTTTTTCAGCTTATTTGGGTCATGTTTACTGTCACTGTCTTTGTTGCAGAAAGGAAGCCCTGAAGATGAGAGCTGGATGGGATGGCTGCAGGGCTCTAACCCAAAACCTACCGCGTTTTTTGGGCTGGGATGCTGAAAGACTTTCCAAGGCATAGGCCACTTCTGACCCTTCCTCACTTGAGAGCTGATCCTTCAACTTCTCCAGCTGTTTAAACACAAACATTCAATGTTTAATTAAAAAAAAAAATAATAAAAAATTAGAAGATGTTCCAATGTTTACAAAAGTAAGCAAATGCCCCATCATGAGGAGCTTCACAGCATGCTGGCAAGCACAAGGCAGCTCAGAGGCAGGAGGTACAGGCAGCCTGGATGTTGGCATCACTGGGGAGGACAGGGTCTTCCCTCGAGCAAGACCATTGTAGGAGGATCTACCTTTGGAGCATTCCCACCTCCTCATGTCCTTCTCCATTAAGCTGCTTGTTTGGTGGCAGCAGTGTAGACACTCTCTGTTCTTCCCCCCATGCCAGGGTGCAAAGCCTTGTGGTGAGAAGGCTGTGTAGAATGGATAATGCACCACTAATTGCCAAGTCACTGCTGGGGAAGGAGGTCTCCAGGCATCCACCCACTGCAGCAGAGTGCATTGCTCCTCCATTGCTCTGTGTTGTCCATTCCCTCCCTTCCCCCAGTTCTTGATAACTTCCCTTGGTTAGAATGTGGAAAGTCCACAGTATTTCCTCTCCATCTGTAGCTACTCTTTTCTAGTAGACTGGGAACATCCATGGCCATCATCTAGCCTTCTCTGTCAGTGTTACTCCCAGGAAGCCAGAGCTTAATGTCCTTCAGCACTGGAGCCAGGGGCTAGGGTAGGATCTAGCAGCCTTCCATCTGGCATGCCACACTATGATTTTTCAGTCTGAAGTGGAAAGCACCAAGGGGAACCCAGCAGGACCTTGAAGATCCATGCGAACATGTGGACGTGGCCTGAGAAATAGGAAAAAGGACTTCCATTGCTTGTGGGGTTTGGGGTACAGTGGGAGCCATGTCAAGGTTCCAGCACACCTTTCCCTGTTCCTGAGACTGAGTGTACGATGGGCCTTAATCTTACTGTTTGTGTGCATGTGTGCACTCTGCTCAGCACAGCAGGGCGCTGACACTGGGTAGGGCCTCTCTGACTAGTAAAGAGTTCAGACAAAAATAATTTTGGATTATGTATGCAGTGGCTATCCCTCTAACTTCAACCTTCAAACTAATGCAGCCAGCTGATGCAATGCTTAGGAAAGCAGTGTGACCTCCTCTTTTCCATCCCTTTTCTTCCATGGAGATTTCCTTTGGCATTCACTTTTTTTCCTGGCTTGGCCTTCTCCAGCATTCCACTGGTGGCAGAGGTAAGAGCTGCCTCAGCTTTTATTGTGCTAGGCTATAGCCTTGCTCTCTTCTTATCTCTTCCAGCTCGTGCAGCTGTTTAGTCCAGGTTCCGCTTTTCTCTTTGTGCGATATATGCTTATATTACAGCAGCGGAATGAAAAGTAGAAGGATGCAAAGACAGAAGAATAGGGCATAAAGACAGTATGCACAATTCTTTAGCTATTCATACAACAATATGCATATATGTGTCTGTGTATTTGCTCCTCTCACCTTTTCAAGCTCTTCAAATTTCTTTGCCAGCTCCCAGTCTGCAAGAAGGAAGAGAGTAGCATCAGTATCTGCATTGCTTCTCAAAGCTCAAATAAAAAACATGTTCTTCATTTAACCACTTCAATGGTTGACAAGAAAAAACCTAGTTATGACCTCATTCCTGTTAGTGATCTCCAAATCTGTGGTAGCAGAATCAGTGACAAAAAGCAGGCTTTCTCTGCTGAATTCTATGGACTTTGCCCTAATTGTCCATTAATGAGGGAGGCCTCTTTATTGTTCACCAGGCTTTAGGGGAATTGGCCCAACAAGATCACACACTGTATGATACCAACTCAGATGCCGCTTTTTCATTTTTATTCTGGTAACAGCACATGTCTAATGCTGGCTTTCCTGTCACTGGCCTTTTATATGAACTCCCATTGCTTCCTTTAAGACTTGTGTATCCTCACATCACCCATGCAGGCAGAATTCAGAAGACACAGATTTAGCCTATCATAGCTTGTTGCTTTATAAGTCAGCAAACATCAGAGTTGGCAGAGTCAAGCAACAGAAGAGGAACGGCAACAAATGCATAGATTCCATACTTCTAAATGTTAGGGGAGCACAGGGGCCTGGGGACTAGCTTCATAGATTAGATTTAGAGATCTCAAGGCTGAGCGGTACTGTACTAGAATGTCAAAAACATATGAATTAACTGCCCTGAGAGATCACATGCAGGACAAGGAGAGAGTTACGTGCCTATGAACAGTATCTAAAACCTCCAGCTGAATTGGAAAGGGCCTGGACTAGCAGTAGGAAAAGCTGCAGGAAGGGATGAGGGATTTCAATCTCACTCCTCTGGAGGACTGAGGTACCTTATTCCAGACTCAAACTGATGTCAAAACCAGTTATTAAAAACCAAAAAAGATGAAACAATAAAAAGCGCCATGACAAAATAAGCTAAATCAAAACTGAGCAACTGGACGACAGCAGTTCTCCTAGGAGGGAAATGCAAAGCGATCAGCTGTTTTTAAATGTCAGTTTGGGAAAAAATGCACTAAAATAAGCAGAATAGCCAGGAAAGAGCTGAAGAATGTCTCTGCTGTGCCTGACGAAAGCCAAAACCCAGCCCTGGAGCTGCCTCCTTTGTCTGCTCCTAACGTGGCAGCAGGCATTGATCTGCATCTCCAAGGGGATTTAGGATATAATTTCCCCTGATTTCAGATAAGACTTCAGCACACAGACACGTTGCCAGACTTGGGCTTTTTTTTAAAACATTCAAAACTGAGCAGCCAAGAAAGAGCTGACTGCCTTTCCGGTTCCTCCTTCGAGATGGAAACAATTCAGTTGAAAAATCCGGAATATTTTCTGCCCCACATTAATCCAGCAGAAAAGGTAGCAGTTCCTAAGCAAATCCATTGCATCAGAGCTCGATTTAAGAGATGGGCTGGGATTCAGGAGGCGGGGGCTCTGTTCCTGGCACTGTCAGCGATGACCTCAAACAGATTCCTTTTAAGACTGTCTTTATGTATCCATAAGGTAAAGACACCCAGGCCTGCAGATCTACAAGTCAAAAGTGGCACTTAAGAGATTATTATTTTATTATTATTGTTATTATTATTATACACATCTTTACCTCTTTCAGAATTTCAAGTGCATGTTTTGGCTTGACTTTCTGCAGACCGTAAGCTTGGCCAATGACTGCTATGAATAGAAAATGAACAGCGGTTGAAATTTGGAACAGATTATCTCAAGCAGGGGGAAGGAAGTTAATTTATGGATGAAGCCTTGAGAAACTGCCTGCTGTAAATCCTCTGTCTGTGCTCTGCTCAGAGATTCATTAGATTCAATTGTCTGGCATAAAATGCAGCCTTTCCTCTAGGAGCAATAAGTGCAATAATCCATAAACCAATCATAAAAATGTTATTTCTTGAATGCATCCCCTTTGCAAGAAGAATGCCTTGGTTACAGCAAGGATTTGATTTATCTGTGTTTATTTATTTGTCTCAGGGTTGTTTAACCACTGCTTCACTGCACTAACAAGGATCCGGGGAAGAGCACTGGGTGATTTTGACAAATGGATTTTTGTAACAAAATTTTTGCTGGGCCCCATTCTTGGCTGTTTTCACAAGGAAGAGCAGCTTCCTGCTCCAAGACCACCACATACAGCTCAAACCCTCCCCCACCTGTGGTGGCCGTGGGAATAGCTGACCCTTGAAATCCATATGACAGTTGTGATTGCTGTGCGTAGTGTCACAGAAAGCCCAAACTTTTATTCAGTGGGTCTGAGTTTAGCCCCATGCGAGTGGCTTTAAATTTGGTGTCTGTTCACAGGGCACAGACAGGAAAAGCCTCCACATGATCCGTCTTTGGCCTCTGTGCTGTGTGGGAAAAGCCTGTTGTCTCAACCTCCTCCAGCAGTAGCAGAGGCTTAGGCTCAGATAGGAGCTCCCACTACCTCTGTCCCAACCTGCACCTGACCCCAAAGGATCGATCTCACCCATGTGATCTCTGCAATCCTGACTCTGCGCCACCGCCCCATATGCTCACAAGATGCTGCTGGTTTTAGCATGCCAGCAAGCCGCAAAGCACATGAGGCTGTATAGTGTGGCTGAAGAGGTGAGTCCCCACGCTGGCCCGTGCCCCCAGCACACAATGTCTCAGGGATAGCAGGGACACTGGGACTCAGCAGCACCTCTTCTTTCTATTACTTTTGTGCACACACATGCATCCTTGCCAGCTCAGTGTGAAGTGTCTGAGGACCTAGGGTGCATGTTTTGGGGCAGCTTTATGTCACATTGCAAAAGCAGGTCCAAGAGCTCCGTGGTGGAGAACATCTCACATTAATCACATGTAGACACCATACTGGGTGCTTCTGCTTTCTGAGCAGTTGGCATTTCTGAGAAACCTGAGAAACAGGTTCGTTGCATTTATGCAAACACAGATTCAAGAAGTCGAGATCTCCAATCCTCTTTGCTTACCAATATTTTCTGGTCTCCGCCATGCGAGTTTCTTATTAAGAAGCAGAGTCAGCAGTGTTTCCTCATGATTTGTGTCTTCTCTCTCCGGAAGCACTTGATTATCTGCAGCACGTAAAACACACTTTTCTCAGTCTCTAATGATAAAATGGATGGATCTCAGCCTCCAGCATTAAACAAAAAATTAAGTAAGCTAGTAAGTGGAAGAAAAACATCTCCTTTCAGCACCTGTCCACCTGTCCATCAGGGTGGAAAGACCTCTGGGGAAGACGTGTAAGTATAGAACAAAATGTCCAGGCAGTGAGGGCTGCACAGTGAAAGGGTGTGGAACAGGGAAGCCTTCCCTGCCAGCTCCGGGCTGCTGCCCAGTCTCACTGCAGCCTCATCAGCATGGCTGGCTGCAGACAGAGCCATTACCTTGATTTAGACAGTCCAGACCTCTTCTGTAGTGGATACCTCTGCAAAGCCAGACAGGAATCTACGAGATCCTCTCTTCTCAAAACTGCAGGTGTTACTGTGCTCACAGCATGCACCTTCCTAGGGCCAAAAGAGGTGGGAACTCAGCCCTTTTTTTCGAACTTCTTTGGCTTGAAGAGAACCAAAGTGTGGAGGAGTTTAAAGCAAGCCTCTTTATTCCTGAGGAAGCATCTTGCAGTAGCTGTAGACCATGCAGAATCTTTCTGTTTTCCAGGAAAAACCTCTCCAAACTGCTGTCCTAAAGCAATTTGGACTTTTTTATGGGGCCCTTTAGGGGGCTTTCTCAGTGGTTTTGCTTTAGTGGTTGTGGGTATGCCCTCAAATGAATGGTTGGGAAGGTCAAGGGTTTAACAGAAACCAACAGACAGACAGGATAGGACTAATCAGAGCCCTGAAGGCTCTCAGACCCTCCCAGCTCTGCTGAACAGATTTCCAGAATAATCTGAAACTTGAATGTTGCATTCACTTTTGAGAATGACAGAATGGGAGCCACACTTTACAGGGAGAATGGCCATTCCCCAAAATCTTTGGTCTGAACACCCCTGCCCCACACCCAGATCCTACAAAGCCCTAGCATATGCTTAAATTTCCAGCAATGGAAAATACAGAAAGGCTTATTTTCTCTTCTTCCAGGATCTTTAGGACTTCTGCTTACTCCATTTAAGAAGGTGACAAAAGAGCAAATAGTCTCATATGGCCATAGGTGTGATGAGATTGATGCAATTATTTCTGATACACGTGAGACAAAACATTGTACCAGAAGAGCCTTAAGGATGCTCAAGGGTGTATGGGAATCAGCTCCATTACCTAAAATCACATAAATCTGCAGAAGCAGAGGGGCCCTGGCCAAAGTGATGCTCCAAGTATTTGGCCAGACTCAACCCTGCCTCACGCTGCAGCTGAAGCCTCTGGTCCTGATTGTGATCTCTAGAAATAAACCCAAGGGAGCCCGTAGAGCTACATGCTGTGTAAAACTTACGTGGAGTGCTATAAACCTCATTCCTAAGTCGGAAAGACAGTTATTATTTTAAAATAGCTACTTCTAGCCATTTGGGGGATTTGCTACAGAAAAAAAACCACGTATAAACACTCTAGTAAAAACTAAAGAGTAGCAGTATTTAGATAAAGTGACCTCGGTAATGTTTTGGTTGACATTACAAAAATAAATAGGTGATATAAGAGGAAAAATAATTTGAAAAGCAATGTTATTTTCAAGCCTATATTTAGCATCTTTTTTTTTATTTCCACTGCCAAGTCTCTTTAAGAAAGAAGATTAATGATTGACATTTTCCTGCAGAACAAGTTCAAGCTAAGATTAATTTAAATTATGGGAGAACATATAAAAAGAAGTTTTGTGAATAAAAAAAGTTCAGCAGCACCCTACTACTGACATTTATGAGCTGTCAGATCTCATATGGTACATACAGGAATTGCTACTCTGTGATATTTTCATGTTTTTCTTTGGAAATTTTCTTTAGGGAAATTACCAGATTTCACTAGATCTGATATTTTTACTGATTAGCAGAATGTGTCATACGATTAACTGCAGACCAGAAGCACAGCCTTAGCTCATGCTAATATGAACAAGTGTTTTGGTAGCATCCATGTTAATCTTTCAGTATTGCTCAAGGTTCATTTTATTTTCTTTCACACATAAGCGAGTGTTGCATTGGCCATGACAAGCAGCAAAGCAAAGCAAAAATATAACCACCTACCTGTGTCATCTAGTCTGTATTCCAGCTTACCTTGTAGTAAAAAAGGCTCTCCATGTGTAGCTGGGATATACACAGTCATGGTCAAGACGGCTAGAACCCCAAGGAACAGCTGGGCTGACCACATCTTCTCCACCTTCCCACTACCCAAAAGCATTCTTCCTTCAGGCACGGTGGAGGACTTCAGTGCAACCCAGTGCCAGATGAGCTCACTTTTAAGAGGCAGTGGATGTGCTGTGATTGCAAATGGCCTTTGGAGGAGGGGAGAAAAGTATCTCTGGAGACATAATTCAACCTGTCAATATGATTCACTCCTTTGGGAGTGGACAGAACAACCCAGTTATAGATGTCAGATGGAACCTGTTCAATATATCTCATATCAGACTGATCTAATGAATTCTGATGTTCCCACAGGCATGTACTGTGCACAAACATTGATATACATTCCATATGTACATACATTAAAAATATTTTTTGGTGGCTGCTCCTTTAATAGAGTTCAGACACGAAGACTCCCACATTAGCAAGGAAGATTTGTCTTATGTACAGTTGCCGTATGTCACCAATTTGGACGGAATCAGGTTAATGGGTTTTTGCAATTTATCATCTCACTTCCTAGTGCCTATATTAATTAATGTGAGGTATAATGAGTGCTGAAGTGATGGGAAACAGAAAGGGAGAGCTCTTTTCATTTAACTGATTGGAGGATGTTGAGTGTGTCTCACTCACCATGACTTATGGCTTTGTCAACGCGAAAGGCATCACACCCTATTTTGGGATTATGTCTGAGTGGGGGAGTGCAGATTTGGCAGCAAATATGGAATACATCAAGGATGGGCAACTGTCTTCAGTTTTCTCTTGAGGAAAAAAAGAAGTGGAAGGTCAGATGCTGGTTCTGGCTGCACAGCCATATTTTATTAGTTTAGAACAGAGCATTGAGTATTGAGGTACATTGCACATATTCCATGTCTTCTCAGGTCATGACTACGACTTGGTTTGCCTTCTATTTGTTGTCTATCCATCACTATTCATCAGGGACCTGCTACTAGTTTTCTATTACAACCTTACCAAGAAAAATGCTATAATAGTAACAGCGCCAAGCTTTGTTCTTCACTTCTGCTTCTTCTACAGAACTGAATCATCTGTACTTGTCGTGGTCTAACCCCAGCCAGCAACTAAGCACTAAACAGCCACTCACTCCCCCCACGGTGTGATGGGGGAGAGAATCAGACCAATCTCTGATTTGTACATACACTCCTAGTGACTCATTTTGTGTGCCTTTTTGACACCACATTATGCCAGATTACCCAACATAGCTTCCTTTGATGGTACCTGCACTTCATCTTAACTAAAAGACAGTATGATTTCCATATTTGGGCTTTTGGCTTCTGGTCCCAAGCTCTCCCTACAACGTGCTGTGCTATCCCTTTAAATATTTACTTTTTACTAAAAAATGGTGGGGGAGAGGCCCAGATTTTTGCAAGAAGCGCCTATGAAAATGAATGTGATGCTTCCATTAAGCAATAGTTCTCTACTGAGAAAATATTCCAAAATTTTCCCTGCAGTTATAATATAATAATATGTACAAATAAACCAAACTTGTCTTTTCCCTCAATCTTGTGAACCACCTGAAGTACTCCCCTTCTTCACAAAGTTCTGTTTGGACTGAAGGACAGCTTTGTCCTAATGGGAAAACTTTTCCATCTGCCTCTGCCTCCCTAAGATTCCTGTTTCAAATTGGTCACAGGTGAGCAGCCCCCATGAAGCAGAGGCCATAACTTGTTGAACACCACCTTGCACAGGAGTCCAGGATGGACAATAGTAGCTCTGACTCAAAACTGTATTCTTAAGGGAAGGGAAGGACTGTTTTACTTGGTATCAAATGGTTTTCTGGGTCCCTACCAGTCTGTCTTGACATCTGCTGTAAAACTAACTTTGTCTTGATGTAGAAGGTGGGTTTCCCAATCCCATCTAATTTTATGCAGAATCCACAGGCTCTGACTGTTTTTTCATACTCTTGGCTATAAGGCATCATGGGCTATTGCCAGGCTTTTTCAGGAGGATGAGCTATTACCTGGGATTTCCCCTTTTGCTGCAGAAAAACTTCAGTTCTCGGTCACTGCAAATATTAGAGCCCCCAAAGCAAAGTGTGCCAGTCCTTTCAATCAGGGCCTTGGTGAAGATGAGGAACTGCTAGTTTACATTTACATACTAGAAGGGAGATTACTGGATGCTATTGGGGGTGGATGCTCTGATCAGGTGGATGGGTGGGTGGGTAGATGCTTGAGAGCTGATGCCAGACACTAGTGGACTTCCTGCATTTGTTGCAGTTATGATAGTTGATTTGCAGTGTTGGGCTTCTGTGGGACTCACACCTAGAAAATTCCTTCGCTTTTAGCCCATTTGTATGAGTGCTGGAAACACTACTATGTTTTATTAGAATAGCTAGGGTTGGAAAGGACCTTAAG
>NW_009934868.1:0-24755 GCF_000696875.1 Nestor notabilis
GGTCTTTTCCAACCTAGCTGATTTTATGATTAGGAAAAAAGTTGCTAAGAACTTCCCCTTCCTCACTTACTGTCATGGCTCAGCACTTCTGTGGGAATGAAAGTGGCCCAGATGTATGCGTACGCATTTTCCGTGGGTTTCTCCCAGGCTTTGTACAATATTCCTAAATGTTCCTAGGTTTCTCGTGCAGTCGACTGTTGTCAGCATTGGATGTATGAAAGTCTTAATACAGAGAAATATTGCACCCAGCTGCAAGGTTGAGCAGCTAGGAGATAACAAGATGTTCAAGGTGTGGAGGTCTGTCAGGTAGAGCTTCTCCTCCTTGCTCTGGCCAGCCTGGACTTGCGGACTTTCTTCCTTCCCACTTCTTACTCAGTTCACTTCCTCATCTTGTTATCTTTTCTTAGCTCACCTTCAGGTGATGTGAAATCTCCTGTATAGACAGAAAAACTACTTTTGACTGGTAAAAGGTTTAAGCACCTTGTTCAGTGTAGGTGAAGCCTTTTTAAAACAGAGAAAAATCAGCCTTTTTAGGTAGGGCAAGTTCAAGAAGAAAAGATGTGCCCTTCCTCCCTTTTCTGCACTGGTGACTGAATCCCTCTATTAAATTTTAATATCTCTTTTGTTTTTAGTTATTTTCTTCAGGATTTGTGGAATCTGAAGAGTATAACCCAGATAACCTGGATCTAAGGTTTGATGTGGCATCAGTGTTGAAAGAACTCAAGAGAGGAAAGCGGCTGGTAAGGAGTCTCTCTCTGAATCTGCACTTAGTCCTGTCTCAGAGTACTGAAGGTTGTCTGGCCAGTTTATGTTTGGAAAAAAAGTGAAGAAAAGTACTTACTGCTCTATTAAGATTGGGGAAATTACAGATTTAAGAGTTAAGAACATTGATTTGGCATTGCCCTTGGTGAAATTTAGTTAATTTTGTATTAAAATGTGTTGGGTATCTGGCCTTCAAGTCCTTAGTCTAAGTTTCCTAAGAGATTTTGGTAAAGGACTAAGCCAGTGCCTGAAACAAAATTATGCAGTTCATGAGTGTAAAGGGAAACACCTTCTTGGTTTTAGTCAAAGGAAAGTTATTTTTATGAGGTTTTCTTACTGGCTTTGTCTTCAGCTGTCTTCCTCCCTTACATCCTGGGTGGAACTCTTTCCATTACAAAGCCTAGAAAAATACACTAACACACTAAAAGCACTAATATTGAAAGACCTTGCGCAAGATTTAGAGAAGGGGGGAAATTGCCCAGTGCCCTCACATGATTATTTGCATCATTTTACAAATTCATCAGTATAAAATGGAGATAAGATAGCAAAAAGGTGGCTGAAATAACGACCAGGGTGGGAGGTGGCAGGAGTGAACTTTCCTGGTGAGTTACACAGAGGCAACTGCAACGAAAGGTTTGATTTTCCTGCAGTATAGCATTTGCCTTGTGTGGGAAGATTGTCAGGAGCTGTGTGCAATGCTTACCTGTGGAACCCCATCCTGTTCTAGGTGTGCAACTTCTGTCGCAAGAAAGGAGCCACTGTGGGCTGCGAGGAAAGGGCCTGTCGCAGAAGTTACCACTACTTCTGTGCCCTCTGTGACGATGCAGCCATAGAAACGGATGAAGTAAATGGAGTCTACCGGTATTTAACCAAGTATTTTCTAACTAATGATTGTCAGCGATTTGGTGGTGGTGTCAGGGAGAGAGGTGTCAGAATTGTGTGGTTTTAAATGTGTTTTTTAAAAGGAAATATGTTATCTTCTCTTGAAGTGATGCGTGATCCTCTGTTCACAAGCAATAGAGGAAATGTTTTCCTTTGAGAGGAAAATGTCACAGCAGTGTGGGAGGGAATTCAGTGTTTGAGTCTGCAACACACCTAAATGATCAGTAGGCCAAAGCCAAGGAAGTCAGTCCTTACTGACTAGCAAGCCAGTCTTCAGCGACCAAAGTTTTTACTAATGTTACTCAAACTCTCAATTTCTGTTGGCTCAGAAGCTTCATTAAATGTGGTCGAGGACAGAGCACTTCTGTATCTGTTCACATTAGGCAAATTCTGGTAGAGAACTTTGTATTCCCTCCAAACACCTTCTTCTATTTCAAATACATTGTTAGTATTAGCACAATTAACCAGACTTCAAGTAAACTTTCTGTCCTGACCATGCCTGGTCTCCACTGCCCTTGGGCTGCTTGCATTGCTGGTAGATGGAATGAGTTGTTTGGAGGCTGTAAGTGAAGGGGTTGAGAAACTGGCACTTTAGGGACCTTTTAAAGAGCTAAAGTTACAGTAAAGTCTGAGGTACATAAAACCCCTGATGTCTACCTCTGTGCAAGGTCAGAGAGATCACAGGCCATGTTAGTCCTAAACTAATCTGGTAGACCATCTAATCAGTACTTGTTTCAGGACAATGTGGACTGGTGCAATCCTTAGTAGCAGTGGAAGATGGGTCTTTTGTGTCCCTTGTGCTCCTGGCTGCTTCACTAGGGCTCTGAGTCCAAAATAAATAGGTCTTTCTGCAAAGCTGTAAGCTCAGCCTTATAGAGAAGATTATATGGTTAGTTTATGCTTATAAAGTCTTTGGGAGCTTGCAAAGCTCATGGAAATGTGTAGCTGGGGAGAAGGAAACTTCTGTGATGCTGAAAAATGAACGGGACTGATAACAGTCTAGATACAAACTGGAAAAGGAGTGGTTGAAAACATGGTTTGGTCTGGTGGGTTTCTGAGGTGGTGACTGGAGTTTTGGAAAAAGGACCTTTAAAAATACCTTATATTAAGTAGTTCTGAGACTGGTTGCTTGTCCTATATAGAAATACAGGAAAGTAGGCTATAGCAACCTGTATTGAAGAGATGAAAATGGACTAGCATAGAGAAAGATGGTGAGGCAGGTTTCAAGGATATGAAGCCGAAGACTTGTGCACAGTACCAGTAGCATAAATAAAGCACAAAGCCTGAAATTACTAGAGAGAAGATGAGTAAGACTTGAAAAACAGTGGATGGGGATTGAAAGCCCCCTGCGCTTTTTCATGGTGAAATATAACTTACTGAAAAGCATATCCAAAGAGAGGATTCCATCAAGAGAAGAGAGCTGGTGGGTTTAAATTCGGAGTCGCCGTTGTTGTGATGAGCAGCAATGTTTATCGAAACCAGGAGGCATATAGTGCTATAGAAGTGGCTACTAAAAGGAGAGGTGGAAAATTAGTGTAGTTTTTACTGCCATCCTGCAGAAATGGTAGTGGGGAAGTGCTTCCAAATAAAGTGGCCTGAGTACTAAAACATACTGTCTGTTCTACCTAAGGTGTTCTTGTACTTAGGAAGATTGTTTTTAACTGAGAAAGAATAGAATTAAAGGGTGTGAGGAAAAAGAAAACAACCTCCAAAAGGCACTATTAGAAATTCAGGAATTTAAATAAGGTGTCTCCTATACTCAGCTGTCTGACTGAATTGTTAGGCATAGATCTGGGTTTTTGTGCATCAAAATGAATTTAATGCCAAAAAGCTGGCTCCTCAAGGAGACAGACTGCATTTCTCAGGTCACTGCTTCTATTTTGTTAAAATAAAGGAATGATAATAATTAGAAATATCCTACTAAATGCAGTTTCTTTTAAAAATTGCTTCCAAACACTTGAGCATTAGTCTGGGCAAATACATCTGTAATGAAGAGATCAGCTAAATCACACTCTTGACAAAGCAATTTTGCTTAAAAAGTGATTTGGGATCCTTCTGTAAGAAAGGCATATTATAGAAGCTGGTTCATCACTGTATTCAGAAGATAAGGAATATTTCCAGCTGTATTTGTTGCGTTTTGCCTCTTCCAAGGAATTCACCTTGTTCTTCTAGAACCAGAGAAAATGTTCCCATCTCACATATTACCACAGTCTTGAAGGAACTAATAGATTGAGCGCAGCTTTAAGCTACTGGATCTCAAGCAGGGTGCCCTACATCCTCAGGATTTGGGGAGCACCTCATCAGCAGGGGAAAGGGAAGGACATTGAGATCTCCAAGCAAGTAACTGGTCCTGTGCCTGGCAGTGCCAGTGCATCATGCAGGGCTTACCACTTCAAGCTGACTGGGAAGCAGGTGTACCTAAAGAGGTTCTGGACCTGGCCTGAGCGGGACAGGGCAAGGGGGCAGAACTGCAGTAGTTACAATGGAGCAGTATCAGTACTGTGGTATTTCATCTTGACAACATCCATCTCATTTCAATAAGGCATTTCAACACGAGCACCTCTGCCACAGAGGTCACCACACCAGGTGAAATGTGTCTGAGTCAGGACTGGGAGCAGCGAGCAGGTCCACACAGAGCGGGGTAATGGAGCTGATGATTCAAAGCTTCAGTGCTCAGAGTCCACTGAGGCTCTGAAAGTACAAATACAAGCTTGTGCATGTGTGGGATTTCAAGGCAGGTGCTTTCCTAGGTGGGCAATGCGGAACAAAAATCCTGATCATTCTTTTCTAAGCATCTTTCAATGAAAAGAGGGGAAAATATCTGTTAAAATCAGTCAGCATAACTGTTTACGTATTTATTAATACTTTTTCTCTTTTTCTTAAAATTAAACTTAAATTTTAGAGTGTTCTGCCCAAAACATGACCCAGGCAATAGGACCAATCACTATGGTGAGTTTCTTTAATGGCTTCATTGATTTAATTTGTTTTAAAAGTTTGCATCCTAAAATCAATGACTTACTTGAACAAAATAAATGTTGTTCCACCTTTATATTGAATTATTCTGACTCTGTGTGGGCAGGTAGGCCCAAGAGGCTTGTAAAATTCATGTGAGACACAAGAGCTGATGAGTGATGCACAAGCTTGCACTTGATTAGCAAAGAGGGGTTGCTACAGGAGAGGTCACCTTTGGATTTTTAGTGTGTATCTACATTAAAACATTCACATTTGCATCTTCTCTATTCACTGCAGTAGCTTATTTAAAATAGGGCCTTTCATTCTGAAGGATCCCAAAGAGCTTTCTAAGTGTAACGAAAGGGTTGCACAACCCCTGTTTAAGGATTGCTTCCTTTTCTATAGAAATGCAGCTGACTTGGGCAGTCCTGGTCCTTGCCAACTCACAGGTAGTCGGGAATCTCACTGAATTAACCAGCCAAAGTGATGACTTTGTTAATGGAAAGCACACAACCCCTCTCAAAATGGAGTGGGTCCTAGCCTGGCCTTCACTTTGGAGATAAGCTCAGACAAACTGGGAGCACTAATGCTAAGAGTTGGGTGCTCCCACTGAATTTGAGCAGTCTGTGGCTAATCATGACAAGGCCTGTCTCCCCCCTGGTGCCGCTTGGGGTGGGTTAGGTGACAGTCATTTAAACTTCTAGTCACAGGTCTGGGGCTGCTTTGCGAGCCGTACGGTCCATCTAACACCTGATTCTGCTGTGGCTCACTAACCAAATGCACCTTTATTTCACTCAGTAGTTTTGCTTTTTATTTATCTGTTTGTTAGTTCCGAGGCCCGACATTCCCTCCCTTTTTAAAATGAATTTGATTCCTTTGGCCTTATGGTTGTCAGTCTGCTGGGTTTGTCCTGGGTCCCAGCTCATCTCCTGCCCAAGTACTAGACAGGGCCAGGATTGCTTCCTGTCCTGTATGAGATGAGAGCCAGGTATTAAGTCCAGCCCTGTGGACCACCTCCTTCAGAAGGAAGGCATAAATCTCATGAAGTTGAAGGTCTTTGTGTCCGCAAGTGCTGCATGTACAGTGCATGGGCTGTTCGCTTAGAAGAGGGATCTCCTAGAGGAGGTCTTCCAGAGACACTTAATTTGGAGGCCTTCTGCTGAAGAGGGGTAAATGGATTCTGCTGGCAGTGGCTGTCCTGCCTCCTGAATGAGCGCTGTGGCTCCATGGTAGAGTTTTGACTTTCAGGATCTAACTTGTGTGAAGCAGCTCAGCCATTCCTTTGGGGCAGGGCTGTGTGGGAGCAGGAGCTGTACAAAAGGGCTGCCTCTCCAGGCTTGTTTTCCCCTGGTAGCTTGGGGAAAATGGGGTCAGGGAACATCCCCTGGTTCTTGCTTCAGACAACATTCCTGTGTGGAAATGTCAGGGCTCTGTTGTGTGGTTGAAAGGGGATAGGGTGCCTTAGGGGCTGAGAAGTCTCCTTGCAGCTCTCCAGCAAGGATGGGAGGGCAGTTTGGACTTGAAACAGGCTCCGACCTCTGCTTAACTGGGAGTGTTGGAGCACCTAGAGTAAAGGCTCACAAATACGGAAGAGCAGAGAACGGTGTGGGGAGCAGGAGCCGGGCTGCTCCTTGGACTGCTCTCCTCTTGTTTTATAAGACATCTCTAAAGCAAACATCAGGAGAAAATCCTACCACATGTCAATGATGTCATGCTAGACAGCAAGGAACACTTTGTGCCTGCACCAGCATCTCCTAGACTGCTCCAAATGAGTCCATCCAGCTTTATTTTGGATGAAAATTTCCTTTCAGGCCATGAAAAATGCAAATGTACAGCACTGGTACCCAGAACCGAAACCTGTTTCAACAGCCTTCCTGTACCAATTCCTCATGCCTCTTTTCCTGTTACAGATCAGGAACAGGAAAAAAGCTAAGTGCTGCCCCAAGGATGTAGTCAAATGGGAGAGGGGCGGGTAATCCCATTGCATTTAAAACCCTCAGGTTTTGGTGGGTGGTTGAACCCTTCTCTGGCTTTCTCTGCTCCTGTCATGTCTTCCTTGCAGAGTTACCCGTCTCTGCTTGTGATGCTGTAGCTGTTACTAGCAACTGCCAGTTAAGATGTTGGAGAGAGGCTGGTGCATGCTGACAGAAAGGACAGAGTGAAAGCAGATGGTTTTGCAGAGTTCTCATACCCCATCACTGAAAACACTTCGTAGCATAAATACTGTTAAACTGACAAGGCTTCTAGGAGGGTCATTATATCGATGGAAAACCTAATGCCATTTGTATGTCTTTGGGACACCTAAACCAGTTCTTTATTTAGTCTCAGTTTTGAGGGTGTGTTAACATAAGCAAGAATTGACTGTGAGAAAAACAGTTATCTTTAATAAATTTGCCTGAAGTTTTTAGTGCTGCTGCCAGGTTCACTCTGCCATAATCAAAACTCATGTTAAAAACTGGGGTTTGCTTTATACTGAGTTTAAAACACAAACTGATAACCTAATGCAACAGTGATTGGCACTTCTTAATGGTTCAGGCTTGTTCTTTTTCTTATGTGGAAATAACGTGAATTCCACTGAAAATGTTGGGTATTTGGGGGAGCTGAAACAATCTTGCCTTGCCACCCAAAGTGCCTGACTTCTGTAGCTTTTTGGGAAAAGAGAGAATTTGAATGACGGGAAATCTTAAGCCTGAGGTTGACACATTTGTTGCTTTGTTGTTTCTTGATTTCTAGATACAGCTAATAAGAGGAGAAGACATACGTTGAAATCTTCCACCATCACAGAACAAATGGTAATTCTGAATTTAAGTAGTTCTAAACCAGGAACCCGCTTCTGCTACAGCACAGGACTTCTTTAGTGAGGTGTTTTGACACTGTGCTCAGAGACAGACCTCCTCACAGAAGCAATAACTTTTCCTTTACAGCTGCCTTGTTTTCATCTTGTCATCCTGTCAAAACAAACACATTTTGCATTTGGAGCTGCTTCAGGCAGAGCCCAGTGATGCCCTTGGGTAACATGGCACAGATGCCACGTATAACCAGGCTGGCTCGGTGGCTGTGGTCTTGACATGACTGGAGAGAGCTTCCCTTTGGGGTTTCCTTTTCTCAGGAAGTACTACATCCCTCAGATGTGCTTAGGGCTTGACACAGTTTGCATGAACACCTGCTTTTCATGAGACACTTGGCCTTTTAAACCAGCACTTAATGATTTGTGAGCCTGTGCTTATTGTATGTGGCAGGAGAAGAGCCTATCAGGCTGTCCTCGGCTCTGCTGGTGAAGATGGCCCTCCAGGGGTTTGGGAGCTGTCAAGCAGAGCATCCATCTGGTTGCAGGGGTAATGGTTTTAGAAGCTGATGTTCGCTGTTGTCTCCTCAGCAGTATGCATGGGAACTCCCATTGACTCTGGGGACTTTCTCCTTTCTAGAGGAATTGGCATCAAGCTTTCCTTGGGACAAAAAAACCAACCACCTTTCCCAGGGCTTGAGGTTAAAGGGAGATTGTGTGAGGGGATGTGGGCAATCTTCATAGCTTTTATGTAGTACTCTCTTGAGAGTAGGTTATTTGTCTCTGAGAATTTCTGAGCTGTAAATCCACATACATTCCCAGTGGTATAACAGATTCGTCTCACCAGTTGTCCACAGGAATGTGCTATTTCTGCAGCTCTCCAGTGCTAGTGATCTCAGAAATCAATACAAACTTTGCAGATAAGAAGCTGAGAGGCTCCAGGATTTGTACCTGCAGGATATACTGTTTACCACTGTGTCAGCAATGCGTGTTTGCACTGGTGGAGTTCTGTGACAGAGCTTAAGGATTCTCTGTAGTACTGTGGTATGACATGGAACAACTGAGAATGACTGCGTCCTGTCCAAAGGGAAGGAAAATATTCCCCTTCTCTGAAACTATAGAATCACAGACTGGTTTGGGTTGGAAGGGACCTTAAAGACCATCCAGTTCCAACCCCCTGCCATGGGCAGGGACACCTTCCACTAGACCAGGTTGCTCCAAGCCCCATCCAGCCTGGCCTTGAACACTGCCAGGGATGGGGCATCCACAGCTTCTCTGGGCAACCTGTGCCAGGGCCTCACCGCCCTCACGGGGAAGAATTTTTTCCTAATATCTAATCTCAATCTACCCTCTGTCAGTTTAAAGCCATGACCTTTTAAAAAGTCCCTCTCCAAATTCCTTGTAGGCCCCTTTAGGCACTGGAAGGCTGTTATAAGGTCTTCCCTCTTTTTCCAGGCTGAACAACCCCAGCTCTCTCAGCGTGTCTCCACAGGAGAGGTGCTCCAGCCCCCTGAGCATCTTCGTGGCCTCCTCTGGACTTGCTCCAACAGGTCCACGTCCCTCTTGTGTTGGGGGCCCCAGAGCTGAACACAGCACTGCAGGTGGGGTCTCAAGAGAGCGGAGGGGAAGAATCACCTCTTGACCTGCTGGTCATGCTGCTTTTGATGCAGCCCAGGATATGGTTGCCAGTATTCCATAGCTTGAGGGAGCTAAATGTTGTCTGCACTGGGAGTCAGCAGTAGTTGTTTGCTCATATCTGTGCTATTTGCCAGTGCAGTAATTCTGGCGGTGGTGTCCCAGATGTTGGGCTTTTCTGAAAGAGATTTTGCTTTGAAGCAATTTTTGCTTCCCTTTTTAAAAGCAGTGTCTGGAGAGGAGTATCACCAGCTTTGCAGAGAAGCTGACTGTATGCACAGGTATATGGGCTGCTTTTTATCTCTGTGCTAATGTAGAGGCAGGGTAATGAAAACAAAGCAGTAAATGTCAGCATGATGTAAAAATGTTACTTTGATTTTCTTCCAGAGCACACGAGAGACAGCAGAAGAAAACAGTTTACGAATACTAAAAAGAAAAAACAACAGGCATAAAGGTGTGACTCGCTTTATAGAACAACTGGGAGATGCTGTGGTGACTTATGTTGAAGTTCAGCGCTTGGAGCTGGTTGATAGCAGCTATGCTGCACACGTATCTCCACTGCATGCTGGGATTATGCTGCTGCTTGGGAGGCATTAGTGGGGATTATTCACCTCCCCATGGCTGCGCTTAGTACATGGGCATGTATTGGAACAGTAGGTGCTGCCTCAGGTTTGGTTCGGTTCTTGATCTTTACTACCCCCATAAAGAACAGGGAACATATCAAGAATTCTGGAATACTTGTAGGGGTTCTGGTGTAAGTGAAATGACATTTCTTTTCTCACAACAGTCTCCAGTAAAAAGCACCACTGTTTTCTGATGGAGACTGGCAGACTTCCCTGAGCTGTCCCATAGCACTTTCCTTTTGAACAGCCCATTGGATGGATCTTGCCAAAACCTGTCCCTGACCTGCTGCTTTGAGATGAAGACAAAAATAGGCGGTTATTTCCCTAGCAATCCACATCTGACAAAGCAGGCCTGTAAAATGGGCTGCGACAAATGAGTTTCATGCATGGATCACCTGGAGTAGAAGTAGCCTCAATCTTCTTACCAAGTCCAAGACTGATTCACTTCTTGCACTGGTTTCTATCTTCCAGTCCACAGGGTGGTTCTGAGTATTGGAAGGGGGCGGGGGGGAAATCAAGACAAATCCCTTGATTTCCTCTTCTGGGGGTAGTGGGAAGTTTTAGGAATGGTGCCTGTAGGGCTGTGGAGATACTTGCTTTGGATGAACAAAGCCAAATGTGGTGCTTGGGTAATTTTTACCCCCAGCAGTGGTTGTGTTTGCCTGACCGTGTTTTTTTCCCACTGGAAAAGGCTGAGTGGGTAGATGAAGGAGCCAGAGATTTGCCAAAATGCTTGTTTCTGGGAGGGGGACTTTAGCCAAAGTTCTAGTTTCTGAAGTAAGCAAGTAAAGGCCACTTTAGAGATCACTTCTGACAAGTGTGTTTTTGTGTTTCAACAGTGCAAATAGACTTTCTTAGGAAATGCAAGCAAGCTGGGCTCCTGGATGACATATTTGAAGAAATGCTGGACACACTTCACCTGGCACAGGAAAAACTGATGGATGACAACACTTCAGAAACAGGTATGGAGACCCAGGGGGGAATCTGCTCTCAGAGCAGAACTGGGTCACCTTCCCGGGGATACTTCCACAGCACTAAATCATAACTCAGCATGCTCTAACAAGGCCTTCCAACTTGAATTTCTAAAGCCACCTTTTGCCCATTGGCATAAGCACAGGGAGGTTCAGCCAGACCACTTCTCCCAGGCACTTAGAGAGAAGTCCTGAAGAGAACTGGAGGGTTTTCGCTGGGTCATGAGTCTGTGTCGTTCTTACAGCTTCACAAGAGGCACCAGCTGTCTGTTAATATCAGCAGTCTCTTCTGAGAGAAACTATCCCCGAGTGTGTACATTTTAAGTCTTTGGATGATTAGTTAGAACTTTATTATCAACTCTTACTGTGTATTTGGGGGTTTCAACAGTTTAAGTATTAGCTTCTATGAAGCTTCTATGAAGCACTTTGTTCTTGGAGGATTCCACTGCAGTGTTGCTCTGTCCAGAACACAGTTAAAAAGAACATTTCAAACCTTCCTCTCCTATTGTCCTCCCAGCTTTACAAAGTTATGAATAATACCGTTAGATAAGGAATGCTGATTTATGCATAGTCACTGAAGTGAACGCACGGGAAGTGAAATGCCCTACCTAGCTAAATCTTCCTTGTGAGCAGTTGTGTGTAACATGACAGCAGCTGCTGGAAGCAGCAGCAAGGTCCAGGACACATTTAGAGGCTCAGAGTCTTCACATTAAGAACATCTTAATAGTCCTACAAACTATTTAGGTGTTCTGTGTTCTGTTCTGATGGAAACCCCAGTTATGAAACAGAGGCATCCTGGGCTGGGTTGTAACCCTGAACAGTGCTAGTGCTGTCCCATGTCTCGCAGAGCCTGTCAGGAGGAGTTGGTGTGGGCAGCCCTGCTGTTACACATGCAGTCCTGAATGAAACAAGACTGGAGTGTATGAAGTGTATATATATTCCTCATTTTTAAATGGACTGTTCACATGGTGCAGACCCACAAGGGAATTCCAGGCAGATCCCCTTTCCTATTTTCTGTATGGAAGCTACCAAAAAAGATAAATTGACAAATTGATCCTTCTTTCTTAATATGGATTGTATGAGAAGGAAGGCATCTTAAAATCTTGAGCAGTCAGTATGACAAAAGTAATTACTGTCTTGTGCTGCTTCTGACATAGGGCTCTGCATTAGCATGAGGGTTCTGTACATCTTTACTTGGTAATACTAAATCAAATTCTCTCTAACAGTAATATCACTCTTTGACTGTGGACTGTTTGAAAATATACTGACCAATATTCACTCAGGTACGTGAGAGCAGCTGTTGGAGCAGCAGCAGTTGCTCTGGGGTATGGCGCTGAAGCTGAGTGTCTCAGCATTTTGATAAAATGACCGTTGAAAATGAAAATTCCAAGGAACTTTTTTTCCCCCCCCAACGTCAGTGCATGAAGGTGATGTTTGTTGATGGTTGTGGTTTCCCCTTCACTTGACTGAGAAAGCCAGGCTCCTCTCACCTCCTCACATTTAAATTCTCCTTCTGGAAACAGAAGCTACAGGCCTTGCAGTTACTGGAGACAAGGTTCCACCAGTGCATCTCTGCTCAGAACTCCTCGTGTGATGCAGCTGTGGTTGCACTTGGTTCTGTCACAGCTGCATTGATTATTTCATCCTTTTCTCAGCTTACAGGAGAAATTCTTGATGTTGGCTCCTACATACACACAACCATGTGTATAAAAGTTGCCCGCTCTCCAGTTCCCTGCTACATAAGCGCCTCAGTTCTTCCTGTACCTCACAATCATCTTTTCTGATACTGTCAGCCTACTTTTAATTTCAAGGTCAAAAATGGAAACACACATCTGACATATTGACACTTCAGCTAGTCCCTTGTGTACAGGACGCAGTCCATCTCTTCATGGAGAGACCAGGCATAGGGGGTATTAGACTAAAGGCTCTGCTGCAGAAAGGCAGAGTTAGACTAAGCCTTTGAATGTTAATGCATATATAATGTGTATTTTAAATTAATCATAGTTACATACAAATAAAAGCTTTTATCACTCTTTTTTGTAATAGGAACAGAGGAAAAAATCCAGGAACTTCTGGAAAGCAGAAAAAAACTGGATACTAAGATTGAGCTACTGCAGGACTTGAAAGAAGTCGTCCTTCCTACCCAAGACAACACTGCGAGTACATCTAGTACAATGTCTGAATAACCCGACTCTGTCTGTAGTGGTGTCAATATTTAGGATTTTCTAATGGTAGAAACCATAGAGTCCGTCTGGTCAATGTCTGAGTAATTCCCTCCCCCTCTCACCCTCTACCCCCAAGATAGGAATACAGGTGTTTTACTCATTTTTATACCTCACTGTTGCAATAATTTTAAGTTGTCCCTTTAAATTTTCCCCTGGAGCAATGACCATTACACACCAAATGTAGCTTTCTCTAAAGCTCAACAAAACCCTCCAATGAAGAGGTTTTTTTCTCTCAGACAAGGGACCACCAGCTGCCACAGAACACTTGTTAAAGTCACTTCAGCTGTGGGAGCCCTCTTATGACTCTGCTGTAGCTGCTTCACTGTCTGCAGCTGGACAGTGATGGTTAAGGATCATGTTGCTGCTTTGGCTTTCCAAAGATAAAATTAGCAGAACTTGCACTCAAAGAAGCCTTCTGAATTCTAAACAGGAGTTTGTTTTTTTAATTGAATGATTCTTGATTGACTGCTCAATGTATAACTCGTTCTGCTGTAACAGTGTTTGCAAGCAGACCCAAAACAGTTGGGCATCACAGTCTAAACAACATGTAAAATGGGTCAAAGAACAAACTGTGTCTTCCTTTCACCATTAAGAAAGGATATGACTTCCATCTGTGTTGTCTTTACGAAAAATGTTTTGAATACAAAAAAAGGACTGTTTAGCTACGGAAGTTAACAAAATAAAATGTTTATAAGAAAGTTGTGCATTTAGTCATGCTCCCTTGCCCCACGGGACCCACCTGAGGAAGGGGTGTGCTGTTACACACTTTGCCTCTCAGTCGCAAGCTGAGCAGGAGCAGAATGATCCATTGCTTGTTAAATGCCTATGCTCTCTCCATGACTGGTACGAAGTCCTGTTCTGAATGAAGGTGGTGATGGATAAGCACAAAGTAACAACTTTCACCACATGAGCTCCTGAAGTAGAACTATGAGCCGTGCCCCTCCCCCAACAAAATACCAGTATTTTCACCTGCTTACAGTCAGGCCTGCTGGCTGTGCAGGGCAAGAAATACAACCTTCTGCCTGCACCAAGGATTCACCAGCAACTCCCACCTAAGACAGTGTTATAACATGGAGCATGCTTTTATCTGGGAGTGGGGGACAAAGATAGATACAGATTTTTAGGGAGTGAGCTCTTTTTCCCCATTTACTGATGAGCTTCAGAGCAGCTTAGAGGACAAGTCCTGTACTCTTGTGTTCCACCCCCTGCCAAGCTCAACCTTTAGCCTAGAGTTTGCAATCCAAAACAAGTTGTTTATTAGAAACATTTCTGACACATTTTGGAAGCATTCTGTCAGCCTGTCCTAGGCTGAACTCCCCAACTTCGTGCTGTAGGAGCTCCCTGGCCTCTCTCAACCACCCAAAATTCTAGGCTCTGCAAAGTTACAACCCCAAACTTAGACCTGCAGTTAACCTGAACTTCAAATCCAACATTCCAGGTCCTCTGCTCTACTCTGTAGGTGGTGCAGATGTAGCACCTTAAAAGTATTCAGTAAAAATAGGAGTGTATATCCATACATATGTGCTGTGAGGTTACAGTCACATATGGAAGAGCCACAGTTTGTCATCACTGGTGTCTACAAATAAAGGTGCCATTTTCTGAAGTTGAGCTCACACGTAGTTGTCAAGCACAGTGAAACTGGTAAGATTCAGTCATACCTAGGCTGTGGGGTTGGGCTAACTTTTTCTCTGAAGTGAAGTAAAGCAGCTCCTATGCTGTAGGTAACAGAAAAAGCTTGCCAGTTTCTTCAAAGGCCAAAGAAGTTCACTAGTGAACAGGTATTAAAAAAAAAAAGTGAGTTTTATTACTTGTAGTTTACATTTACATTTAAATGCAAAACCCCTGCTTTCAGAACAGTGTATCCCTTCCCCTCCAAGGGAATTGATATAATCTGGAGTCTATCAAGAGGAATTTTTTTCCATTAGCTATTATAAATATTCTTGAACAGATTACATGAAGTATACATTGTAGCTTATATTACGGTATACCCAAATACACAGATTTACTTCTGATTAGATGTGTTAGTTACCCCTTTTTCAAAGTCCCTCGCGTAGGCTTTGCAGATGGATGATTTGTGCACACTTCTCTAACAGCAAAGTCATTCACAATCATGCAAATGCAGTAAGAGAGTTCCATGCCATTTGCTTCTCTATAATCCCAGGGAGTTAATGATTTAAGTGACATCATTCAGTGGCTCAGTGAGACTAGTTTCCAACCCCAAAGAAGTTGAAAGTCTTGCCAGGCAGTGCTAGAACTGCGATTTCCCAGGCTAAAGAGGCATCCTCAACACTGGCTGGTAGCCTATGCACACCACCATGTTTCCTCTCTCCAGCTGAAATCTTGAGCTGGCTCCACTATCCAGGTTTGCTAAATGCAAGTGAATATTTTGCTTGACATTTTACAACAGTTCACTCTTGACCACAGAAAACTTGTTTCTGCTGTGGCCTTTCATGTCTTCTGGTATAAAAGACCAGGCAACACTCACTTTTACCTGTACAGTTACAACATCCTGTTACAACTGCAGAAAACCCCTACAAACACCCATAACTTACAGCCTTATTTCAGTTCTTAAATGCTCCACATTTACTGGCTTTAGCAATGAATTCCTTTAGCAGAGGACCATCCATTTGCCAAAATGCTGTGGTTTGTGTCACTTCTGTCAAATGATTGACACAAAACTTAAAGCAGAATTCCTCTAAGTCCTAAACAGAAGAAAGAAAAGAAGAAAAAAATCTTATTATCTTTGCTTCCTCCAGCACAGAAAATGACATTCAGGCACAAATGCCTGTATATGCTTTATTTTTACAGATGAGACAAACACATTAACCCAGTGGCTCCCAATGTTCTATCCCTACACAGTCACTATGTAAATGCAACAGAAAATAGTAATTCTACCCACATATCATGGTTACAAGGGGAACGGTAACCATAACTGGTTCTCACTACGTAGCTGCAGTCACAAAAATCAGCTGTTATGAGCAATATGTACTTTAAAAGTCTTCCCATTTGAACAGCTTTATCTGCACTCACTGACACCTACTAAAACCCGATACAAACAGGAAACCTCAGGGTAATGATAGACAACCAAGACTGTGGATTAAGAAAGTTCAGCTCTTTTGGTTGATAAACTCAAATCTATATGTAAGGTTGCTTGACTTCTTGTTTAGTTAAGGGCTTAACTAAAGCCTTGGAGTTGCATGTCCCCAGACTCACTGCAAGCAGATACTGACTGGATAGTTTTAATGCCAAGTTTAGGCAGAAAGCCTTTCTGTGCCTTAGAAACAGAATCTTGTTACGAAGTACTTCACAGACATCCCAGAAATGATTCAAAAGAAGTAGAGTGGCACAATACAGCACAGCAATTCTTGCAGAAAGTGGACTCTGGGTATTTGAGTCTACTTGGAAGTGCCTCCCAGAAAAGCCTCACAACTGTCATTGTACCCACATGATGTCAGAGAGAAAGGATGTCTTGAAAAAACAAGACACAGTTGTCAATATGAGGTTGACCACAGAATGCTTCCCACTCATTTATTTCCAACCCCTCTTCTGAGGAGGAAATCTACTCTGTGGTGCAGAACTGAGCTGTCATAAGGAGGATGCTGCAGCCCTTTACAAAATAGCAAGTCCTCACCCTGTTCTAATTCCTTTATTGTGTTTTAAGTTTGTAGAACTAGTACTTCACACGTGAGAACACCCCCTTCCTCAGCTGCTCAGCACCCTGGGCACTGCAGTAAGGCAGAATAAATTTGAAGAGCTCTTTAACCCACTGATTAATATTCACAATACTGAACACTACAGCAACCGTGTGCCAGTGCGAGTTCTTGACACAACAACAATATAAAAATATATCCTGGCCTAAAACCAGGCATTCTGAAGCTGCAGATCTTGGCTTGTGTGGCATCTGTGCAACAAAAAAAGACAAGCTTATTAGAACTGAACACTGATGGGTTTCTTGTTTTTAAATAACAGAATGAACTAGCATTTTCAACAAAATTACATCATACATACGCGTTACAATATTTTGCACTGCTTTATTTTAAAAGAAACCATATTCTGAGTCAATGCAACAAAAGCATACAATAAACATACTGTAATATTAGAAAGTAACTTTGGAATATTTAAAAGTTCTGAATTAAAAAAAAGGCTGAATTTCACTTGCAGATGGATGCACTCCCAGCAAACTGTACTTGAAATACAGGCTTAAGTGAATAAAGGCACAAGGTACATCCAAGGATTATTTTAAGAGCTACAGTAAGCAGCCACACCTGACCTAATTCTAGCCACTTCAGCTCAGTCACCAAAAGAACGTACAGGAGAGTTTTGTATAATGGAGGTATTTTAAATTAGCAAAGCAGCTTCTTTTAACTGTTGTCTTCCAGATGCACAGTCCCTTGAATGAACTACATCACCCAAGCAATTTCAAGCTCCCATCCAGCATTACTGCATACAAAAAACACTTCTTACTTGGAAAAAAACCAAAAAAAAAACCCCAAACCCTCAGTGTCACCTGTTCTCTCCTCGATGTAGCATTTAAGCCTGTGGTTCTAACTTCATTTAGCTAGCGAGGTACAGCCAAGGCACAGTAACTGGATTTCTTTTACACTTTAAAAGCAGAATCAATCACACACTGAACACTCATCTTCTGAGGCTAAAATATGGAAATCTTCCATTTTCCATGAAGTCCCATCAAAGAAACTGTTATTCACAGTAGAGCTGAAGCCACAATTCAGACACTAACGCAGCCCTTTAGGTAAGGTATATCAAACAAGCAACACATGACAAAGCTCTGAAATAAGTTAAGGCACCTGCATGCCAATGACTGGATATTAAGTACAAGAAAAAGCAATGAGCTCATTTACTGCTTTATAAGCATACGTAGCAAGTTAAAAGCCAACCAAAGGTGCAAACATGATGCACAGATACTATGCTGAACACAGATAGTCACAGCAAGACCAGGAATACATCCTGGTTAGTCCACAAAGCAGCATGTTAGTGATTTAGTAGTGAAGTCAGACATGGTGCAATAGAGAAGTTTCTCTAGCCTTCCCCCCTTTTCACACACTTGTTCTCTGTCTTCAACATTTATCAGGCCCACAAAGCAGTTCTTATTCTGCCATTTCATCATACTGTGAAGACTGATAGTGTATTTAACTGTAGCTAAAACAAAACAAGACAACAAAAGAAAAAGAAACCCAAATGCACTCAGTCCCCAAACCTACCACCATATGACATCACACAAACTTAAAAGTAGGTAACTTCAGGCTTACAAGACCGCTATTCATAATGTTAGTGGTTTTGTTTTGTATTTAAACCCCTCCCCTGTTTCAGAGTTAGTGTTTCAGAATTTTTTTGTTACAGTCATCTTCATCTCCCCCCCTGAATAGTAATTGATGAAGCTTGGCACAGCATCATAAGCTTTTACCATGAAATTATGCAATGCAAATATTTATAGATAATAAGTCTCAGCCTGGAACTTAAGTTATCTTTAGCTATCTGTGTACTAGTTCACCTTCCCAATCCTGATTTATGGGGATGTGAGAAGATACATCTCCCATGGCAAATACAGGGTTTTTAAGTCCAGCGTTCTCAAATTCTGACAATAGGAAATAGTATTATCTGATAGTAAAGGAGAGAGCTTATATGAAAAAATAACTGGCAGCTTTTCTCCATAGTTTAAGTCAGAAAGCAGCCACCTATTTAAGAGATTGAAGTTTAGAAGTTTACCTCTGCATCGTATCTGACAGCAGCAGAGAGCAATGAAAAGGCATTTTCCACAGTAATTCCTCTCTTGATAATATGCTGACACAGTTTTTTCAGTCTATTTTCACAGTACGAAGTAGCCAAATCCAAAAGCCCTGCAATTAAAACACAATTGTACATTAGTCTGTTGTAACGATCTCTGCTCTTTCAACAGCAGCTTATGCTCCCGGGGTACAGACTGCATCTGCACTCTGTGTGCGATGTTCTATGGCTCTGTAAGATGCTTTTTGCTAGTGGGTCACTACTCAGGAAAATTAATTTTACTGTTACACAAGAAGAAAGGCCTTTTATTGCCTCATGCCATAATCCTATAATCTCTCTAAATACACAAGCTGTTCCACTGCTTTGCATACCTAACTGCTTGTGAGAATGGAACTGTCACAGAACAACCAGCACAACATGAGCAAAAAGCTACCATTACAAAAATCTGTGCCTGAATTACAGCTTGCTCTTTGCTTTGCTGTCCAAGTTTCCTCTATATTACATCTGCTGAGATTCTCTGATATTATCCAAAACAATAATTGACTCAATTTAGTAAAATATTCAAGTATTTTAACCCAGAGAAAGTTTTTCTCCCAAACTTGAAAAAAATGCTCATAGTTTATTTCTAAATACGCTTTTGCTACGGTGAATTTGCTATGACAGTATTTTTAAAACAGGTTAATTAATCACCAGTAGCACATATTATAGGCCAGACTAGAAGCCTACATTAATATATACATTCTGCATCCCTTGCCTCAGTTTTTCTGGATGTTGCTTTCTAACATAATTGGACCACAAGCAATACCTATTGCATCTTCAGGCGGAAGGTCCACACTGTCTGTATACAAGTACTCAAGAAAGGCACGATACACAGGATAAGAAAACTGGTCTATTTCTAGCACTTCCTTCATATCCTCATTCCAGTATGACTGGAACATGGTTCTGAAGTGTTCACACCTAAGAGACAAAGACATTATCTGCAACACTATTATATGAACACATGAACGTTACATTACAGTCCCCCTGAAATACATATTTGGGGCACTTTGCAATATTCACAAATATTTTACCATACCCCATCACAGCCAGTGGTCCACATTTTGGTTCCTAATACTGTGGGCATTGTTGTGCATTAAGATAAAACTCTTATTTGATCTATGCTACAGAAATGTCTATGTATTCACTGCAATCAGACCAACTTAACAGAATTCGTTATCCTGGAAACAACTGATGGGCTTAGTGAAAATTCAATATGGACCATTTCAAGACAGAGTTTTGATTCAATTCTTTTTACAATCACTTCATTTAAAGTGATTACGGATACATAGATACTGTATATTACAAGTTTAGGGGTCTCTCCCTACCCCTTACTTCCCCCCATCTTAGATGTGATACTGAGAGTTTATACAGAATAACCAAGAGCTGTGAAACATGACCACTACCTGATTTTCAGAACAGCTTTGTGGACATGGATGTACTTTCCATCCACACGGAACTTTAGGTCTGAGGTTTCTGGGCTGTCAAACTCTTTCTTCAGAGACTCTGCTACTGTTAAAAAGTCTTCATGCTCTACAGAAACAATTTTAAGACAAACAAAACCATGTTATGCATCTTAAACAGAACATACACATCACTACCTAATGCTAGCAGCTCAACTAAGAGCATGTCAAGGAAAATAGGTCAGTAGTAGAGCTCCACTGGCTTAAGTGGTGAAATGGGAGGAACAAATTAATCCAATACCATTTCCTGTTGGCAAGGACTGCTCCACAACAGCTACAGGCAGCAGCGGTCAGCAGTTCCTGTGGCAGCTCATTGCACAGAGGTAGCAGAGCACCATGGGAAGCACCTGGAGAACTTTTCTCTTTCTCCTCCTGGGCACCGCTCATGAGGTTGCCACCCCCCTCACAGCTCACTGCTAGTGCTCATGCTAGTCAGCTCAGCTCTGCAACCTGCAAACTACCTCTGCAGCTGCACACTGCTCTTAATGGGAATCTACAGCATGACCTGCAACTCAAGACAGTGTACAGTACTTCGGCTGCTCTGAGAGAGTGTGATCTGAGCTTAAACAGTAAGAAGATGTGTCACCAGTTGGCCACTTGTTTGTGCTGGCAGACTGGATATAGCCTGCAGGTTGCCAGTCAAGGTCTTTGGCAGGGCTTACGAGCATGAATTATCACTGACACCATTATACTCAGTTTCTTAGTCAATTATGACAACACAAAATCCAACCACAGTGCTGCTGAGGAAGAGTGACAGAAGATACTGTGTTCTTCGCACAACCAAGGACACAGGACTTTGGCAATTTTGGAACTGGATTAACGCTCACAGCTCTTTAACAGTTATTTATATTAAAGCCCATGGCACTGGTCCCACAGAAGTCCCACTCTATGTATCTAGAAATCATATATGAGTTGCAGCACAAGATGGCTCAGGCTTGTGGTAAAGCAAGATCTCTAAAGCTTTAGAAAAGCTAATTTAACCCACTATTTGAAGCTTCACTGATGCATCTTAAAAAGTGTGTTTCAAAACACATGGCCTCCAAGACGCAAAGTATGGAGAAGAAAAATAAGTGGATTTCCACTGTAATGGGATGTGGTCTACCTGCTGTGTCCCACAGGACTGCAGATTATCCATCCATATACAATCCACAAATTACCCTTCACCATTAGGGACAGCTAAATTACTTGGCATTTTAAAAGGAATACTGCTGTAACAGACAAGTCATGTTTGTGCCACAGAAGATCACACGCTCCTATAATTTACATGGATCACCCACAGAACCTGCAGCTCACCAGGGCTAACTACACCACGCTCCAATCCCTCTCCATTTGCTCATGCAATTTTAATTCCCAGGTCATCAACTTAGCTTAAGCTACACAGCAGGTCAACTTTCACTCCAAACACCTTAAGTTCATTCCTCAAAGAAGGCTGCAGATTTGTACTTCACCACAGCCAATCCCAAGTGACTGATTGATTTTTTTGGCAGAGCAATCATAACTGGAAGTAGAACAATAACCTTTAAGCAGAGTTAGTTCTCACCGAGAAAAAAACCCAAACAAACATAGAAAGAAAAAAAGTCTTTTTAACCTCTATGAATAAAAAGGTGGGGAAGGAAAACATGCAGGTGGAAGATGGAGATTAAAAATACCCCTACAATTAATTCTTTTGATTTAAATATTCAGTAAGTAGGATTATCAGAATAAGAGGGGAATAACCCCCAACAGCTGAGAGAAGTTAAGAAGCAGGTACAAAAGTCAAACATGTTGTTATACTCAGTCTGGGAATATTTCATAAAACCCAAGAACTTGAAAGGTACTGAAAACGGGGAGATGTCATTTAAACAGTCTTCGCTGTCAGCAACAGACTGGACAACCATCAGACCTCTAGAGAGGACACGACTAACACCTATCACAGAGGATTAGAGAATGGAGAAAGTGAGAGACTTGGATTTACCCAGAAGCAGATAATTCCAAGCTACTCATCTCCCTCTGTTAAAACTATTCAGTTTTTCTCTATAGATGAGATACTGTTATCTGGACCTCTATGAATGTGATAACATGCTAAATGAGAAGTTAAGGTAGAGAAACCTGGGTTAGGACAAACCACATGCAAAGATAAAGTCTGAGACTGCAGAAAGGTCACTTAGGATGTGATATGTCCACAAAACCAGTTTTGTACAGGAATTAACAAAATTAGATCTGTTGTCAATATGAAAACAGATTAGATCTCCTAAATGACCTCAACAACTGAAGCAGCAGGTCTAAAATGAAAACATCTTCACATTTTGAACATGAAGACACCGTCATGTTTTCAAGGAAGTGCAAGATAAGAGCAAGCTAAGCACTTTAAAGCATATATGGGGTTAGATACGAATTAGCAGAATATAAATCAAAGACAATCAACAAAGGTTTGGGTTTATTTGTTGGTCACAGAGGCTGCATCCCAAGGTGTAATCCAAGGTAGCATAAGAAGAGAGTTCTGACAGCAAAAACTATCAGGGTCTTGTTTTAGAGGGACTATTATTTATAAATCTGCCTGTCTTTGAATAAAAGTCAAACTACAGCACAGCTACAGGCTGGGCGGAGAAGAGATTCAGAGCAGTCCTGAGGAGAAGGACTTCGGGGTGGTGATTGATGAGAAACTCGACATGAGCAGGCAGTGTGTGCTTGCAGCCCAGAAACCAACCCTATCCTGGGCTGCATCAAAAGAAGCATGACCAGCAGGTCAAAGGAGGTGATCCTGCCCCTCCACTCTGCTCTTGTGAGGCCTCACTTGGAGTATTGCGTCCAGTTCTGGTGTCCTCAACATAAAAAGGACATGGAGCTGTTGGAGCAAGTCCAGAGGAGGGCCACGAGGATGATAAGAGGACTGGAGCACCTCCCGTATGAAGACAGGCTGAGAAAGTTGGGGCTGTTCAGCCTGGAGAAGAGAAGGCTGCGTGGAGACCTCATAGCCGCCTTCCCGTCTCTCAAGGGGGCCTACAAGGATGCTGGGGAGGGACTCTCCATTAGGGACTCTAGTGGTAGGACAAGGGGTAATGGCTTTAAACTTAAACAGGGGAACTTTAGGTTAGATATAAGGAAGTTCTTCACAGTGAGGGTGGTGAGGCACTGGAATGGGTTGCCCAAGGAAGTTGTGAATGCTCCAACCCTGGCAGTGTTCAAGGCCAGGCTGGACAGAGCCTTGGGTGACCTACTTTAGTGTGTGGTGTCCCTGCTCATGGCAGGGGGGTGGGAACTAGATGATCTTAAGGTCCTTTCCAACCCTAACTATTCTATGATTCTATAAGTTGAAAAAAATAATCTCAAAAAAAGAAAACCTGGAATTCTGTTACTTTACTTTCCTAACACGAAACACAGGAGAGAGATTCACTCCTTCATATTCATATGGGAAGGGTAAATACTAAGGAGGGAAAGCTAGAGACAACACTTATAGTTCAAAGTTGTTAGATACCAAAGGAACAAGTGTCAGGAGCAGTCTTCCAAGTAAGAATAGTTTTAAGAGAAAAAAGTTATATTTAATGATCTAGGAGTACTTCCCTGTCCTAAGCTGGAGCTCAAACAATACAAATGTAGGAGATACTCAATATTGACAGTGCAGTGGTAAAACAGAGTTCTCTCCAGATGTATGCCAGCAAATAATCTTGTTAATGCTATTCTGGATCCTTAGCTGCTGAAGCAGATGGTTTTCTTCAGAGTTAAAAAAACCTAGCTAAAAGCAGTAGTTTTAATTGCCAGTTCTCCTTAAAACAGAAACCAACCTGCCACAAAAACAGTATCCCGTACTAATCACTACTAATGTACACCGAGATTATTGCACTGGCTGCCATGTTGGAGCTTGCTCTCACCTACTGATAGAAGACGCCACATAACGGCTGGGGTAGCAAAGCAAGCAAACACATCATCAGTGCAGGCAAAGTGTGTGAGGTGGGGAAGGATCACGGACTGCCCACGGCACTGGCCCCACGTGTACACTTGGCCACTCTGGGTCTTGGCAGCCGATGTGTGAGCAGAGTGGCAGGCTGCAATCTCCACAACCCTGCGAACAGAAGAACCCTTGTAAGATACGTGTAAGGTATGGAATCAAGTGACTTTCCAAATATCTCACCAAAATAACAGCCAACCAGACTATGCATCTACACTCCTGTACTTCTTTCTTTGCCCTGCATGAATGTGATACTGTTTGAATGGGTATTTTAAAACTGCAATGACATTTTCAGACTGCTTGTAGATTTTACTATAATCATGTATTGCTTCAATGATGTCATTCTCATCAGTTGATACTCCTCCTTTTCTTCCATAACCATGGGAAAGGGATGAAAAAAACCCAAAGTTTTGGTTTCCCCTTTAAAAACAATGCACATCACTTCTTCTCAAAATGAAATGCTTATGGAGCTTATGAAACTTCCAGTTCAGGAACAGGCAGGAAAGTTTTAATACTAAGATTTTTGCAGAGCACTTTTCAGAACCTCTTTCAAACAGATGTAAAAATCATTTCACGCTATGTTCCTATGTGTTTTTCAATAAATGGTTTATTAAGAAACCCTTCTACCTCTCCCTTTTTAATCCCCCCCCCCTTTTTTTTTCCTTGTTCTTCTTTAGACAGAGATGTGACCTACTGCCTATATTTCTGCCTTCTTTTTTGCTGTTAAGTTTCCTTTCCTCAACACTGAGGTTCA
>NW_009934868.1:24786-37430 GCF_000696875.1 Nestor notabilis
ATGCTTCATTTGAGGAAAGGTGAATACACACACTTAACTCCACATTCTTGAAGAGCTATGGTTGTTTTTCAAATGAGGTCTATATAGTATTTTCACCCACCTCACATAGTTCCTTAAAATAGTAGAGCTGCTGATGCACATTTATCTATTCTGTTCTCCCACTGCTCAGGCAATCCCTATCTTGCCACGTGAAACATTACAAGAACTGAGAAGAACCACACTTCCATTAAAAAGGACTGCAAGGATGTTTCCAGTGTCTGTTCACACGATAAGCAAAAACCAGGGGAAGTTCCAGCATTAGTTCAAAATAAAAGCTAAGCTTTCCTGTTTTTATTCCATGCTAAAAATGCATCAGAGGATTTATGCTTTTGTGCCAGAAACAGATCAACTGGGACAGATAAATGTCTTTCCAAGCAATCTAAGAATATACATATCAAAATGTTTGTTCCTTTACGGAACAATAATATGAAGAGTTAGCTTTTTTGGCAAAAAGCTTTTTTAGCACAAAGCCCACATTTTAAGTGCCAAATTTTTTTTCCAAGATAAAACACAGGAAGAATCCCCAATCACTTTCAGTATATGTATCAATAATTTCTGGCAGATAAAAGACTAATGGGCTATTTTACACCATTATCACCTTCAGAACTTCTTTGCAACATTATGGGATTTCAGCATCTCTGCAAGAGACATCATAAAGCAATTATTTCAGGGACAACTTTTCATCTTAGCTGTCCACCTAAACTACTTCCTTCCCCAAACTTTCTTTCCTTAGCAGAAGAGATTCTTATATCCAGGGTAACTATACCATACTTAAAAAGTATAGTAGAACATGTACTGTAACACATATATAGTACACATACAGAATACTTAACAGTACGTGTACAGGATAACATGTTAAGCAAACACTCCACATCAGAATTCAGGAAGATGACCTTCATAGCTGTTCCTCCAAGCTAACACAAAATAAAGTCTAAAGGTTCCTTACAAGCTGTATGTAAAATATTCTTCAAGATAGCATCATATGCCACTTCCTAAGGAACTGTCACCAGCATTACATATAAATGACAAAATTGTTCCATAAATGAAAAGACCAGGAGAAGCAGCAGTAACATGCTTCATGGGAAATGACAGCTCACCCACTTAACAGCACTGTTACCAAGGGAGCTGCATCAAGCAAGATGAGTAAGTTCAAGTGACTTACATCTCCCTTAGATTCCAAGCAGAAATTTTGTATTTTTTCCCTCCTTTAATCATTGAACAAATGCCAGCTTTATTACAACTCCATGCTTGAGTTCACATACACAACACTAAATGCAACAGTTCCCCTTAGTTCGCTCAAGAAATAAACTGCCAAGAAAACAAAGTCGATCTATCTGCAAATACACGTATTTCTGTTCCAGTGCTTTTTAAAATAGTATTTCATTTTGCTATGCTAGTGTCAGTTCCTTCACAGACAAGTCAGCCTCACCTCAGTGATGTAATGGTTCCTTTCTTCTTCCCCATCCCTTTTTAAGCTCTTAAATAATCTCAGTTCTGTGCAGCTTTTAACTTAATGTTAAGTGTGAGAAACAGGAAAAACAGGAATGGCTTCCCAGAAAGACAAATCAGACATGGAGGAGAAAAACCAATCACAAATGCTTCTTAATGAAGTGGAGATTACAATTTAAGAGATTTATAGGTTAAGGGATTTATGGACTATGAGGTTTCCGAACTGACATACACTAATCTATAGGTATGCACAGGGGCCCAGAAAATGAGACCAAGGTCCAAGCTTGTAGCAAACAAAAGCCATCCCAATTCTGAGGATGACAAGGGTGCTGGAAAAGGGTGGACAAGGGTTGGGGCAATTCTTTTATGAGTCTAGGAAACTAAGAAACTACAAACTACTAACTGGTACCACTGATAAAAGTGTTATTATCTGTCCTTGGCTCCAGCAACCTTGCAAATTGAGTTCTGTTCACATGGTTGGTCAGCCTGTCAGAAATTTTTTTTCCTCAAATCACTTCTTACAAATGCAGTGCTTCCTCCCTCTTCTTTTTATTTTTTAAACGTAGGCCTCAATACAGCTTAAAAGCTTGGCTTGCTGATTTCATAACTGCATATTTTTTAACAAAAGCAACCATGTTTAGAACAGCCTAGCAGTCACTCATTATCTTTCAGTACAAGGTAAATACAAAGCATATTTACTTTCAATAATCATTACAGCCTGTAGTAACAGCCTATAGTAAACAGCAAATTACCATCCTTTCCTATGCTTTTAACATTTGCCATAGAAAAACAATCCATCATGCCCTACGCAAGCATGCTTCCAGTGCTAGAGACCGCATAACATATGCTCAGATTTATCAATCCAGAAACAGCATCAGGAAGATTACCTTTCTTTTTCCATCATGATCTGCACCGGGCTTAGCTGGTTACTTTTATTGCCAGTTCCCAGCTGCCCGTAAGTGTTAGCTCCCCAGGCATAGAGCAAGCCCTCATCTGTTAGTGCTAGTGTGTGTGCATAGCCACAGGCAATCTGTAAGTAAATGTATAAGCATTACTACAAAAAAAAAAAAAAAACAGATGAGAAACACAATTGTAGCACACATTACCTTACTCTAGCTGATGTTAAATTTCTCAGGCATTCTTCATTTAGCACTACAATGCATGATTTCTCAGTATTTAAAGCTAACAAAACACATTAACTGTAAATACTGGAAAAGTCCCAACTTCATTATGTTCATTGGTTACTCCTAAATTATTTACTGCACTTTTGCAAAGTCTCCCTAGTCCTTTCAGTTGCAGTCTCATCACACAAACAACAGTGAACTGTATCATAGAATCACAGAACAGTTATGGTTGGAAAGGATCTTAAGATCATCTAGTTCCAACCCCCCTGCCATGGTTCAGAATTTGATATTTTGAATACAATACAAACTGTAAGAGCTGCAGGTCAACAGCCAAAAACTGTTCAACCCAAGTTATCACATGAGGTTCCACAGAACCTTACTAAAACCACAGGAAGTCACAAATTCTAGTTTTATTCTTTAGCTGGGGAAAACAAAAACAACCCAACCACCAAATAACCAAACCCACATAATAACTCATTTTCCCTTTTCCCTCACTTCTGGAGGACTAATTAGACTATTCATGTAGAATCTAATTTGAACACCTTGTTCCCCTTCTTTTCGTGTCTTTACCCAGTGCATTTCATTCAGTTTCATAACAAAAACACAATTTGTATTCATAGCATAATTTACTCCTAGTTACACTAGCTAACTTTAAATCACTCAGAACATTTACAAAAGGGAGTATTTTACAGCTTACTTGCACTTTTCATAAGCCTAATATAATTTACAAGACATTAAAAAAAAAAATAAATCAGTATTTGAACGGTGAGATCTAGAAGCAGGTGTATGATTCCAAAGATACAGTTTTAGCAGGTGCTAGCAACATGAATGCATTTTCATTTCCACATTAGACATACCTGGAGGATACACACACCATGTAACGCTGCCACTCTGCATGGTGTTAGTTGATTGCCGTTGTTTCCAAGACCTAGCTGACCATTACCATTGTAACCCCAGCCATACACCTGATTGCAAAAGGAAAATGAAAAAATGAAATAAAGCCACTCCTCAGTAGAAGTACAGAACATTTAAGACTAAGTATCAAACACAAGTCAGAAAAGTACACCTTATTAAAAAAAACCCTGTACGTTATTTCAAGAGTAGTATCGAGAAGGCTAAAGGACATTAAATATACTATGATGACTGACTGCATTCAACTTTTCCATCCTGTGTTTAAAATATATTTGTCTTTGAAGTACTAGCAATTTTGCAATAAATTTACAATACACAAAAATCTCTCCCATAGTGTCAATATTTTACTTGACTTCTACACGTTCCTCATTATTACTTTTTTCTTTTAAAATATAAAAAGAAATTAGTTACTCTGATCAGCTGGTTAGCCACTAGGTTAGTTTAAACTAAAGTTCCCTGTTTAGCTCTATTTTTTTCCTTTAGTTTTGTTACAGTGGACACATCAAGACAGAAATACGTACAACAAAAGCCCATCTCAACCCCAGGGACTTCTGCAGTCCCTCCAGCCACAAAGAAATGCTGTGCTCTGAGCTTGATGAAATGTAGTAAAATTGAGGTTACAGTTCATACCTAGAAGCAAGATAGCACCATAAACCTCTGTGAAACAGAACAGTTGCACAATACTAGGGCAATGTGCAAACGCTGGGTTCAGTTTTGTTGCTGGCAATCAAGTGATGTGTTTAAGAATCAGGATGAATCAGTGTATTCTTGCAGAAAGATTAACTATTTAACTCTGCAAACTTTCAAAAATTAATGTAATTAAGACATATGTTAAAGAATCTATTGAAGACAGGATCTCCAGTTAATTGCAGAATTTTTCCTTAAATTTCTCTCACAGAAGTTATCTGTAATTCTATCAATACAACTCTGTAATTTGAGCACTCCATGTCAGCATCTCTTCATGTTCAGAGGTTAACCTCATAAGTTCAGATAACATAGAACATGAGCACACAACAATGCTTACCTCGCCATTGTTTACTACTGCCATGGAGGAGGTCTGACCACAAGCGATGCCAACTACCACTTTACCCTGTAAACAGTTTGAAACTCTACGAGGAGTTGGCTGGTTTGCTGTAGATCCAGATCCAACTTGACCACAGTTATTATAGCCCCAAGCATACAGCTGCCCATAAAACAAGCAAACAAAAAGTAGTTTAAGCTATAATAATGGTAATAAATTATAATCTTACTGTAGTCATCAGAGAGAGTAAACTATTCTACTGAACAAGCTAAAATGCTTAAAATTAAATTTCAACAGCTGAAAATTACAGCAATAGGACTGATCTAGCAAATATGCACATGGGACTTTTTTCCGCTTCTTGCTACAGAATTGGAGTATCTGACTACAACAGGAAAACAAAGGAACATATTTCTGTATTAAACGTACGTCAGACTATAAGACAGAGAACATAGTGAGTGGACTGTCTTTATATTTTCATTGCCCCATAACAGCTACTATGAAGAAGGAAGCATAAGGAAGAAGTTCTTTACTGTGAGGGTGGTGAGGCACTGGAACAGGTTGCCCAAAGCGGTAAATGCTCCATCCCTGGCAGAGTTCAAGGACAGGTTGGATAGAGCCTTGGGTGACATGGTCTAGTGTGAGGCATCCCTGCCTATAGCAGGGGGGTTGGAACTAGATGATCTTAAGGTCCTTTCCAACCCAAACCATTCTATGATAAGAAAATTAATTCTGTCCCAGCCAAAACCAGCACATTATGCCAAGTATTTCCACGAATACTTACAACTTTAATGCCTCTTTAAAATTCCAGATATATCAAGTCACAAGGGCTTCTGCAGCCAAATCTTGCTAAAAACAAGACTTTACTTAACATATTTCACTGCTTTCAGTATCATCAATTCTGGTACAGGTTAAACCTCAGAGCACAAACAGACTAAGCTACTGCAAGGTATGCTAGGGATGCTTTTATAGCACATTAACTAGCCACGATGTCAAGCAAGCTGCAAATCCCAACTCCATGGTAAATACAAAGAAACGTCCCCGCTTCCACTGAGGTTTCATGCATGTGACATTTATTACAAGAGACAGCATGGCCATCACAGGCAGCTACCGTACAGTAGCTGGCACCACTGATTTAACTAATGCATGAACACCCTCTCCCTCCTGCACATACGCTAAATTTTATTGTTTAACTGAGTCAACCATGACAGCATGAAGATCTTCCCTAAGAGTAGGCTCTCCCTCCAGACACAACACTTACATTAACCCAATGCTCTTTCCTACCCTCAAATACTGGTTTGCTACTTTGTATTACTGTTACACTATGACTCTACTGAACCATAAGAGGCATGCTCACATTACAACATTTTCATTGTTAGGAAGATTTTAAAATTAAAACTCTTCTTTTGTTAAAGCATAGCTGAAACCAGGCTTTCCTCCATGCAGTAGCATGCAACTCAAATCAGATATGCATAGATTGCTCAAATCTGACTAACTGGAAACTAATTGTATGTGTTTCCCATGACTCGTAGCCTTAAGCCATGTAAACAAATAGAATAAAGCAGACTGAGGTATAAACCAAGTGCTCTTTCATTAGCTACACACAAAGGTATTGAGGTGTGCAGAGCAACATTCTTTCACAGCAGGAGTGTGAAAATCATGAAGACTACAAGAAACAGACTTAACAGTAAGCAGTGAATACAAACAACACAATAATACCTCTTAAATAACAGAACTGCAAGCAAATTTATGTTACATTTTGCACCTTACAAACCATTATTTCACCTGTGACACCTTTCTGGTCTCATCCCTGTAAGACATACCACAAATGAAAGACATAATAGTTTACTAAGCTTTTATTCCATTGTTTTTGTGGTTGGATGGGGGTGTTTTTGTTGGGCTTTGTGGGTGGGTGTTTTTTTGAGTTGTTTTCGAGTCTGCTCTGAAGAGAAGGACACCCTAGTTTAAGGCAGCAGGAGAAAAGGTTATGCTGTAACTACACTATAGAGAAAGAGAAACATCAGACTGTGAGGTCGCCTGCACCATTCACATCAAGAGGGAGATTAAGAGATTTGCAAGTTTCAACTTACATCCCCATCAAATGACAGCGCCATGGAATGATGAGAGCCACAAGCTACTTCCACCACTTTCTTTACTAACAGATTTGTGCAAACTTGAACAGGAGTAATGCCCTGATTAGTTGTGCCATTCCCGAGTTGGCTGTAACCATTATGTCCCCAAGCATACACTTCACCATCTGCAAAAATATTGAAGTTTGTGATAAAACCCACCAAAAATTCCAAGGAAATTAAGATAGACAGAATTCTAAGAAATTAGCAAATGCCAACAGGAAAGTGAAAGGACATTAACAAAGAGCAAAACTATTACAAGAATCAACTGTATACTAAAAAATCATATACTTCATATGCAACTATTTTATACACATATATCACAAAATAAACCTCTTGGTTTATTGTAGAAATATATGGAAGTGCACAGGTAAGACTGATTATGCCATAAATGGTAAAATTCTATAGTTGCAACATAATGGAAATGGAAACTTACTTTACCTATTACTGAGTATATTTAGTTCCACTTAAGAACAGTGAGAAACCTTAGTGTGCATTACCCAATTAACAAGTTAATACAGTTACACCTTAATCCGCTCTTATTAAATGCAAGTAGAACTTTAAATCTGTAAAAAACTGATGTTTCGATACTGTTAATTTTCTACCTTCAGTGCAAAGTACAACATGGGGTCCGCTTCCATAACTGAGGCTGGAAATCTTCTTTCCACATAAGGCTTCTAATTTCTTTGGTACTATTGTGCTCTGATTATCTCCAGTTCCCAAACAATTACTGCAATTCAGTCCAAAAACAAATACCTGAAAAAACAGAGGAATACCGATTTCAAGTTACTTATACTCAGGTATGGACAGATGCAGCAATATCCAGGTCTTCATAAAACCAGGACAGAGTTTTGCCATGGACTCTTGAGAGCTAGAGACTTCACTCATGGAAGTTCACAAGCTCAAGAGTCAGCATGGGGACACTTTGGAAGTTAACTGATGAGTTTAAATTCTTCACATCCATGCGGGCCTCTCATTTGTAGGACCTGTACTATAAGAAGTATTAAACTGTGAAAGTGGAAGACACCACCTTCTTTTAAAAGCAGTTTGTAAAGAGCAGCCACAGTTGTACTGTGGGAAGCTCATCCTTCAGGCAGCTTTGACAGGACTTAGAGGGGGGGGGAAAAAAAATCCTGCTCTACCCAGTCTTACAAGAAACCTTCCCATTAATACACCCCAGAACATCTGGCTTGTTTTCTTCCAGCAGCATAATGCTAACTTACATCGAGTGTCAGAATCATTAAAATCCACAAATAATCCTCTGCTGTACTGCTACTTAGCAAGCCATAACCTAATTATGTACCTTCATACCTGGAGCGCTTGCACTTAATTTCAAGCTACAACAACTTCTTTTGAATTCTGACTGTCTTCAAAAGTGCATGTAATCCATCCTGGCCTTTGCCATTTGCAAGTTTTCTAAATACTCCATCTATATTGCCCCCATACAGGACTAAAAAAGAAATTAAAAGTTATGTCCAATGTATTTTGAAATACACAAATTTCACACAATGCTTTTGAGAAACTACTAATTTACAAGTATTCAGTGGACTCTGAAAACGACTAATTGTAGGGTATATGTTCCATTTTATTACAGCCTTACCTCATCATTGTGCGTTATGTATATAGCTTCATTGGCTGATGTACCAAATACGCACGCTTTCCGAATAGATGCCGTTTCTTGAGGTGACAGTAAGGTAAATATTGGCCACTTGCTTACATCCACCATGATGCTGCTGTGTGTCATAATGTTTCTACAAGTAAGATGACATTGCTGTAATAAAATCAGAAACTTATTAGAAAGCGTATTTTGCGCTTTCATCAGCAGGCAATAAGATAACTTCCTTTAAATTGGAGAAAATATATGTGTTGTGGCTTTGAAAGTATAACACTCTGTTCCGTAAGAAATAATGTAATTATATATGTATGAAGGTGGACAAATAGCAAGCCACTGGTAAGGCACTGGAAGAACAGGCATTTTCAATGGCATTACAATTTTAAGTAAATTGTATTTGGTACAACTGAACATCAGCTGTTCCACAAGCAAACATTCAAACTTTGTGACTCCCCTCGTGGCAGAGGGCATTTCAGCTGGAATACCTATTTATAAAATTTTCACTCAATTTTTTTGTAGTCTTACAACTTATATATGCCATGTAAGCAAGCTGTTGATGTATACGTGAAACCTGCAAACAAAAATAAAGCAGGGGCTGTTGAGCTCATGACCCAAATCTGCCATCTCTTGCATAATCAAAAGCTCTTATTATGGTCAAAAACTATTTGTGAGAGCACAAAAGTATGAGATAAACTCACAAGTTTGTACAATTAAGCAGTGAAACACATCAGAGAAAAGTGATCAAGTAAAATTTTCACAATCTGTTAGAAACAAGCTGACAACATTAAAAGCTGGAAACATGAACTGGGTATAGACATCATCTGTCAATGAACATAAGACTATACAATCCATCCTTGCACAATGCTCCTTCTTCCCAGTCTCCTCAGGACAATTGCACCAGCTCAAGAACAAAGCTGACAGTCAACACAAACACAGAGAGCTTATCTAGGTCTTCCATCCTGCACATAAAATCTGTAACATCACTCACACCCTGAAGGGATTCTGCCACTGCTAACCTATGACCCATGCTCAGGAGTATCAGCAAGTTGTGTGAGATCTTAAAAGCACTAGATGGAGAATTCCACAGAATGTCAATGACATGAAACAAATCACAATAAACCATAAAAAAAAAAAAGTAAAAATCAATCATTCTGATGATTCTCAAGACTGTGCTGACAACCAAGACATGGCTTCAGAATGCTATTCAAAACCAGCAGTCAATCCCAAAATACAGGTTTTTCAGTGCAAATTTTGGGGGGTGGGGGTATGTTATTATATTTTTAAGAAGTTTGAGAAACACTGAGGTCCCAGTGGAAATATGTACACAAAAAGAACCCAACACAAACAAAACCCAGACTTGTCGCCTGATCACATTTTGTAACCCTGCTCCAACAAACCCAGCTCTACTTTATAGGAACTTCTCTCACTAACAGCCTAACTTCACTCTACATTTCAGATTTGAAGCAGCTCTTGAAAACACCTGAAGTCTCCAGATGGCACATTCATACTAATTATATTTGTAGAATAGCTTTTAAAAGTCTACGTGATACCAAGACCACAGCACATTCTATGCAGCTAAACAGATTTGAATGCACTTAAGCCTTCTTAATTTCTAGTCAAGTTACAAACTCAGGCCTGTCAGGTGCCAAGATTTATTACCTTGCCTTGGCAAATCTTTTAACATATGACACTATCAATCAGTTAAAAGGAGACAGTGATTACTTGTTCACTTGCCCAGACCAAGTAACTGTTCCCTCTCACTTTCCCTATTTATTTTGCCGTGTGTCATGTAGAATTGGCAATGCACAAGCATGTCATAAACTGGACATTACAAAACACTATTTTCTTCACATAAGTTATTTTCAACATATCCTGTCAATTTAAGATACGAAGACAAAAATCATATTTTGATGGAGAATGTCCAGTAAATTAACAATTTCTAAAGCATCCTGAGAATATACTCTACCCTTAAGGTAACCAGTTTAAAATGTTCTCCCCTTTCTGATCTCTGCACTAGGTCTTTAATCTGCTTGGCTTATTTTCCTCTACTGTATGACTCAGTTAATCGCTCCTCTTCCACAAAACATTTCCAAGCACTACCCAAACCTATGCGAGTCACACCGCATTTTCCACACCTCAAAGCTCAACTGGGTATCTTGCCAGACAAATTAATACCAGTATATAAAAGAAAAGCTTTCAAGCACACAAGAACTTCCAGATTGAAGACATGAGCAATGAACTCATGTAACACTGCTTTATCTAAAACAACGCTGTATATTTCCAATTTCAACTACTACTACAATTCCACGAAGTTATTTCAAAGGTTTTCCTTAAAAGGTTTTTAATGGCAACTCATCTGCCACTGCCAAGTTAGTTTCTTTAATAAATCTCTATCCTAAAACCTCTCCAAGTTTAGCACAAACAGAAGATCTCTCTCTACAAGATGCACTGTTTCTCCTGAACACAGACCCTTTTCCCCTCCTTTACAACTAATAAATGTTGCCCTTAGATGCTGCCATTTGCTGGAGTATTTATCATCCTTCAGTTGCAACATTTTTACACTAGCAAGAGCAGCTATTTTTGTTCCTGCTTATATCTAAATGAGTGAAATTACATACAAACCTGGAAATTGTGGGGCTTACACATGGACTTACTGTTCCTGAGCTTTAACTGTGCATGGAAAGCTGCTTTAACTACTTAGTCTCTATTTTCCTCAGAAAATAAGTGCCCAACCTAGCACTCCCAAAACAGAAATCTAATTAATTGTAGCATCCTCTAAGACATATTGCACACTTTCCAAAAGGGCAGACACTGCAATATGGTGATTGACCTCTCACACCAATCACACTCAAACTCCATCCTTGTGCAACATTTGTCAGAATACAAGGGGAAAGGTGTGTGCAGAGTTTCTTCTGGGCAAATCCTTGCTATGAAGGGCTGATCTAGGAGACTTCAGTCATGTCATTGCAAGCAGTGGCACAAAGAAAAACAGTGTCCTTCACTCACCCTTCCTGTACTGCACCAGTAAGTGAGCTAAGGTTATTGTTTACTTCTCCTGATAATCACATAGAGGCCTGGACCCTGCCACATTACATGTTATGCAAGGTCTGCACCCTAACTGAAAGTTTGTACGTGCAAATGTAGTAGCAAATGCACTAGATGGAGCCCAAAGTAATAGTTATTTTAATCTGTAAGCAAATAGCTGTTTCAATGTATTAGTTCCCAAGCTATTGTTTAGATTCCGTATACAACATGGCAGCAGCAGCTCTAAGACACATCTGTCATGTATCAGCACCTAGATTTTAAGTTAATTGCAGTTGAAAGTCTTATGAGTATAAAAGTCATAAGCTTAAATTTGGTGCTCTGGTAGATAGCTGCTTTCAGAAATACTGTATGTCAGTGCTTTTGACTGTCTTTTAATTTCTGCTGCATGATTCAGTGACAACTAGACACCATGTACCTTTTCTTCTGCTGCAGAGCTAACCAGCAGAGGGCACTTACATCAGCAATACCTCTCCTAACTACTTTGACATCTTCGAAATTATTCAACAATCTCAGTATACAAACAGGAACAAAGATGATTGTTTAAATTTCACTGAGGCTAAAAATAAGCAAGAAAGGATGACTTGCTGAGAAGGAAATTGAACTGGCCGTATACTGGCATAAAAAGAAATTGAACTCAGAGCAGTCAACAACATTAGGGGAAAAAAATCCGTATCTGCTCAAGATTTCAAACAACCCACATGGTTTCAGAGACAGAACCCCTTCAAAAATTTGGTGCTAAACTGCTCCCTATGCATTTAACTTGTCACTAGTTTGCTTTGTAAAGAAAAGGTGTGCAGGCAGATTCTCAATGATACAGGTAGGTAAACAATTCCTGCCTTAGAGAAAAAAAAAAACAACACACAAAACAAAACTAGAAAACCCACCAGTATTTACAAAATGTTTTGTTAAATGATTTTACATAAAGTTTTCTAGAGTTTATAGTTCAGCTAAACAAATCCATGCTGGAGAGAACAATAGTCTAACACAATATCCTACCAGGAAAACAGTACCCATTGTCATCACAACAAAAACACCCTATAGTTAACTCCTCAAAGATTATCCCCTAATAAACTAGAAAACCCACCAGTATTTACAAAATGTTTTGTTAAATGATTTTACATAAAGTTTTCTAGAGTTTATAGTTCAGCTAAACAAATCCATGCTGGAGAGAACAATAGTCTAACACAATATCCTACCAGGAAAACAGTACCCATTGTCATCACAACAAAAACACCCTATAGTTAACTCCTCAAAGATTATCCCCTAATTTGTAAAGACTATTTGAACACAATTGCATGTTTGTTTGCCTCACTCTT
>NW_009934868.1:37467-38774 GCF_000696875.1 Nestor notabilis
CTGGCTGGCCAGATTCTCTCCTGCACAGAGAGAAACTGCAGGGTCAGGCCTTCATTTCTCCTGATTGTCTCCAGGAGTTATAAACAGAAGTGAGAACACAAAAGCGGGGATGTCTGGCTTTAGATCAACATGAAATGATTGGCACACTTGATCCTTTTTAAGTACACCTCAACCAAGGAAGAGCAAAGTCCCAAATGATCTTCCCCATGTTTTCTCCAGTTCATGTTTGGGGTTTTAATCTAATATTTCAGTATTGAGAAAGAACATGGAAACAAAACATACTACTGACATTAATCATACATGTGAACCAAGTGATGTTATTAAGGTTTTCTCCCTGCCAACAAAAGCATATTGCAGTCCCTGAAATCACATGCCTCGACTTACTTTCCTTAGACCTTACATAAGGCAAGATTTCTGTGACAAAATCTGTGTGTTCAAACCTCTGCACGATTTATTTTTGGATGCCTTTAATGAGCAACGCAAGGAAAGAAAATCCTGCTGATCTAAGAACCGACAACTAGACCTCCTATTTGCTTTGAGTAGCCAGCTGAAGGAGACACAAGCAAGCAGACTACTGAACTTAAGACTGTTCTAGCCATAGGAAAAAACCCTTAGTAGGATAACAGTCATCCACACACTATAACAAAACCGTAATTACAATCACAATGTGCCTTTTTTTTTTTTTTTTTTTTTTTTTTTTAAAGCTGAGCCATTTCTGCAACTTACTGAACTAGTCACTCAGGACAAGATATCTTCTAAAGCAATACCTATATTCCAATCCAACGCAAAGAGAGAGCATTCAAAGAAAAACCTACTAATACTCTAAAGAATTACTGCATCTTCCAAATGCTGTTTTTTCTAAAAAACCTCTGTGCTTCAAACACATCTCCACTTACATTTTCTCATAAGCCCACCCTTGTTTAAATGATTCAAGTCCGTTTTACCTTTCATCAGCAGACGACAACATGCTTTCCTAAAAAGATCACTTAAACTTTGTAAATCGGAACTCTAAATGTTCCTTTTATAAAGTAAATATTCATTTAATATTAAATTTAGAAGAACTGTATTAAAAATTGAAGAAACTAATTATTCGTGTTGCTTCACGAGCCTAGCGAGGGGGAAAAATATGTTGAGAGCCTTCGGGAAGCAGACAACAACGGGAAGGATGAACTGAAACACAATGAAACCGAAAAAAACAAACCAAAACATACTGTGAGAACATACTGTGAGCTACGCCAAGCAGGAAGAGAGCCTTTCAGGCAGCTGTGTGGGAGAAGTCACAGGCGGACCAAGGGAAAGCTTCGCCA
>NW_009934869.1:0-4749 GCF_000696875.1 Nestor notabilis
CCCTCACCCCACACCCCCACCCCCATTTAGTTTTAGTATGTGTTTGAAAGGTGCTGAAGTAGCTTGAATTGTAAATTATGAAAATGGCCAATTTTGAATGAATTACACATAGTTATGGAGAAAAGGAAAGGGTTTTTTGAGTGTTGGAACCTTATCTGTCCTTGAGTAAGTATCTGTCTATTCAGTCTTTAAAAAGGTGAAAGCTACCTATGCAGTTTTCCTAGAAATACTACTTTTGATTTTTGTTTTTTAAGAAAGGTATTGTTATTGATCTGTTAACTAAAGAGAAGCAAGAGATTCCTGTACAGGGCTGAGGAAGAAATGGGAAATCCTTCAGATCTCTATTGAAAGTTAGGCAGGCACGTACTCTGCTTAAATCATTCTGAACGTCATACCAATCAATTGCTGCCTCTTTAGGCATCGCAGTACATCTGTTTATGCCTACTCAAATAAGGCAGCTCATTAGCTGATAAAAACAAATGATTAGTCAATGAAATTGAAAACCAGTTGTATTTAAATATTTATTTTGCGTAATTTTTTGCGTAAGTTTTTATTATTATAACTTTAAGATATGTTTGCATTCATTGAGTTTTAAATTCTTTCCAAAGATGCCATAATATGCATAATAAGTAGGGAAAAAATTATATTACATAATGGAATATACCAGTTAATAAGCTAAATGGTGCAATTACTTGAATGTTAATAATGGCTGTGACATTACCCTCCTAATTAATCAGATGCCTGTATTTGATAGTTGTAAATCAAGGTAAGTGATATCAATATGGAAGCACTTGTTACTAAAGAAAACTACAAACCAAAATCTTTCTGATAGAAAGGTTAGCCATATAAGAAACCTGGAGTGTTAATGCTTTGATCTAATCAGGCTTGCTGTATTGGGGTGTTAATGGTAATTTTCCTTAAAATGCTTGATTATTCCCCCACTTTAAAACTCAATTATTTGATCTGAAGATTTTTAGTAAAGTTTTTTTTTTTTTCTTTTTGTTTGCCTTTTTTTAAGCAGAAGTATCTAAAATTTTCTAATATTTTTATTGCATTCATGTTTTTCTGGTTTACTTCTAGAAGCTTACTCCTTTCCTTTGATTGCCTCATAACTAGATTGAGTTCTTTGTCATTTAAATGCTGGCTGTGTTTCTTCTGATCCTGCCTAACAGGCTACCTATTCATTAGAGCTGGTCTGCTTCGTCCCCTTCTGTGCTGCTTTATGCATCTCTTCAGAGAGTCTGGGTTTGATTGACCTCTGGAGAACTACATAGTCAGTCTGGCCTGCTGGAATTGGTCATCTGCAAGGTAATATGAGGATAAATGAGGGAAAGAAAGTACTCCTAATCCAGTTCTCATCACTAAGTGAAAGTATTTAAAATGCCTGCAGAGCTGCCCCAGAAGAATGATATGGTGATAACTGTATAAGATTGTGTGTTAATCTTATTTTTCTTTTCTCAAATTCAAAATGGTAGAGATGTGTTCTTCTGCTTATCTGATTCTCCTGTCATTTCCCAGTTTGGGTTTTTGTTTTGTTGTTTTCCTTTTTCTTTTTACTTATTTATTTATTTTCTCCCACTCAATCACCAGAATTTCTGTAACAACTTAATGCAGCCAGAGCAAAAGCTTAGGACACCAGCAGAAAGGGGAGATAGTCCAGGCTCTGCTGTTGCAGCTGTCGGGAAGACTTCACAGAATCTTGACTGCATTTTTTTTTCTGAAAACTCAGAACTAATGAAACAGTAAAACACCTCTGAGTTTTTGCTGACGATTGCTTGATGTTGACTATTTAATGTTGCTGCAGTCAAGCAACCTGTAAAATGACTGCTGTTATAGTTCTGGTAATGAAATTATTTTTTTGTCAATTAGGCATTGACAATTCCTGTGCAAACTACAACTGATGTGGTAAGAACAGGGCAGAATTCTTTGCTTCATATTGTCTATTTTTTGATTGATTGATTATGAAATAACTATTGTTATTTCATAACCAGTGCTATGGAACTGGTAATTCCACGTAAAGCAAAATCTACAGTGATATTTTTAGACAAGAAACTGAAAGTAGAATATTTGTGTTCTGCCCTGAAAATGCAGTTCAGGACAGATAGAATTACAGTGTTACAGAATAGAGGAGCTCCCTTCAGCTAATGGCTATGGAGCAGAATCCTGGCGGTATGTTTGTCTTTCAGTGCAATACTCTGCCAGTTACTCAGTCTGAAACGGAAAGAACCATAGGAAATTGGGTTGTGCTCAGCAGAAGAGTTAATTGGCAGGTGCCGTGCTGTATTAATTGCTTCCAGAACCCAAGCTAGTGTCAGAAACCCTCAACTGCATTATATACAGGGATTTAACTCCTTTAAAATATCATTTCTTAGCCCTGAGTGGTTTTAGAGAATAATATGGGAAAAGTGGAATTGTTTAGCAGTATTCCATTATCTTTCCTTCTAACCTGCCTCAATAATAATTGAGTAATGCCATATTCAGTAAACCATGCTTTGATGTCTGGAACCATCTTTTCATTTGCATAACTGGGAATGCTTTTGCCTATATGCAGGAATAGCTTTCACTCCATTCTGAGAAAAGAAGGGTAAAAAATAAACTTTTCTTCACTTTTTTTTTTTTTTTTTTTTTTTTTTTTTTTTTTTTTTTTTTTTTTTTGGTGGATTGATGGTTTTATTTTTGTGTGTGTTAGTTGTTTGTTTTTTTTTTTTTTTTTTATATGGTGGATGTAGCAGAACAGCTTATTTCAGGTTTTGAAGCTTTTTTTACCGTTCAACAAGGAGGAGCAAGTTAGCTTCTTATTAGCCGCATAATATAATATCGATTCCTATATATGTAATGTGCAGAGCTAAGATGAAAAATTGTATTGAATTGGTCTGCACTGGACTGAAAAGATTCTTAGTTGTAATATAGACTTGGCATCAGACAAAGATACCTATTAATATACCTAATAATATAATTCAGAGAAATCTCTCAAGGATACTTATTTTATCTCCAGTTACTCTTTTTCATCTTGCATTTGTTCTGCTATTGTGGAAGATTAACAAATGGATTGGGAGCGGATCAGTGTTCTGATTTGTGTTTGCACCGAAAGTGTTACTGGTGCTAAGTTGCAACAGTGTTAGTGCTAGGGGTTACATCACAACTCTAACATGGTAGGCTGTTTTGCTATTTGACTTTGTGCTTTTGAGTTGATCAGAATGTGAAAAGCTTTTAAAGGAGGAGGAAAAAACAGCTTTGAAATTTAAAGCTTCTCAGTCATTCTTTAGACACCTATGATCCCACATAATGGGGAGAAGAAGCTGTTCCGGTTGTATTTTTTGGGTATTGAGTTTTTTTATTTTTCAAAGTCAAATCATCATTATTCCGTATTTACTCTTAAATCCAAGACTTCCATTTAAGGCATCTGTTAAAAAATAAAAGGTGAAGGTTTGGGTTTTTTTCATCAATTAAAACTTTTAAAGTTATAGAGCACAGGATGAAGTCCTCAAATCTTTGCAAACTGTTCCAGTTTTTCTTACCTATGTAGCTCAGGACTGAGAAGCATCAATACAAATATGTTTCATCATGTATTGTTACCTTTTTGCCACTTTACCTGAGATAGGGACTTCAGCTCTCCCATCACTATCTTTTCACCAAGTAAATTCTTTGGTATATGTGAACTAGTTTCATTGTCATCTCAGTTGTTCTTGAAGGTCAACAGTGCTACAAATAACCTGTAATAAGAAAATACTACATGAAGCTTCTGCATTTATATTCTTTAAAATGTAGTAACTATGACTTCTTACCAGTTTTGAACCCCAGACAGTACACAAATCTGTGCTTTATGGGGCAATATTGAAAAGTGCAAGACTGATGCATTAAAATAAAATTGTTAATTGATATGACCTGCTGAAGTCTTACATTAGTTTGTTTAACTGTAAAGAATGTAAAGGAACAATCATGTTCTATTCTAAATGCATATATTTACACATAAGGAAATAACAGTATCTGTAACATGCTGTAGCTTATTAACATGATGTTCATTGTATTCAACTAGGTATGTATCATCTAAGTAGCTGCTTCTGTGCTGAGGCCTAATGCTTCAGTAGGATATTAAAGCAGTTCTTTACAGTTTGGCTCAAATAGAGTCAAATAGAAAGCATTAAGTTAAAGGTTATTTCGATTTTTATAAAGAGAAAATTTTAAATACCTGCAATACCTGTAAAGCGCTTCATCGTTCAGAGTTTTTAGCATTGGTCCATTAATGCTGCAGAATGCACCACATTTGTTAATTTGAAATTAGAATCACGTAGATAATTAACACTGGCCGGGTTGATTCTCTGCTCTTAAAACAAGAAATGGCTCCACATAAAAGCCTTTTCTGATGGCTCTGCACACTAAGTTGGTTAGCCAGATGGATAAAATACTAAGAATTTCCTTTTCTAATGGCCATTTCCATTTTGGAATCAATTCAGATCATTTTACAGTCAAACACATGTATTCTTGTCTTGCAGTTATAGTGTGGGAAATTCTGTCCCTCATCTTGTGTGAGAGCCCTTGCAACAATGTTTGTATTCTAGGGTGTTTCCATCTACAATTTTAGACACTTTAACATACACTGGTGCTATGGAAATATCTTTCCAGTGATTCAGTGTTGGGCTGTTTGTGTGTGCATGTTTGTTTTTTTTCCAGTAAAATGTAAGAATTAATGAAGTATGGGGATGTTTTGTTTTTGTCTGCCATGTCCTCTTCCTCCTCCTCACCCCCCCA
>NW_009934870.1:0-10992 GCF_000696875.1 Nestor notabilis
TTGGAACTAGATGATCTCTAAGGTCCCTTCTAACCCTAACCATTCTGAGTCAACGATTCTATGAAATAGAATTCTCTGTTTATGGTTCCCCTAACTGAATTACCCTGCACACAGGAAAAGGTGAGCAGCAATACAAGAAAGTTCAAAGTCTCGGTGTAGTTTTTGAAATCCAAATGAAGCTGTTCCCCCCCACATGGAAGATTTCTCAGCATTGTCCTGTTGGTTTATAAAACTATTTTTTTCAAAACAAACAAGTCAGGAAAGACAAGGGCCATGGTGAGGAGCAGGACCAGGTGGCAACCCATCACCTCTGTGAAACCAGGTTGCAGTTTCAGCCTGGCAAGCTACTGACCAAACATCACTGCTCTGTAATGGCAATCAACAACCTCTTTGGAAGCAATTCATGGCCTCGGCCTAATGTCTGAGGCACTTAACATTAACCGACACCCATGCTGGCAGGCTCAAAATGGTGTCCAAGCATCCCAAGGAATGGTCTGCATGACAATCTTGTGTGCATGTCTGGGGTGCCTCCAGAGGTGAGCAGTGCATGCTCTGCCCCAGTGGGGTGGGAGGGAAGCTGCCTTTGCTGCTGTGCTGGCTCTGTGCTCAGCAGAGCTTTCCTCTCTGGGGCTCCCTGTCCTGCCACTGCCATACACACTAAATTCACAGGGGAGGAAAAAGACAATGCACTAGATGGAGGTTAGCGGGCCACAGACTCACCTTGACCCTCACGGACGTTTGGCCTCTTCAGGAAAAATTCTACAGTGAACTTCTGGTGCCACTTCCAAAGGACCTAAGAGAAAAGGCAACATGTGAAAATGTTCCTCTCTAGCATTTTTGGGTCAAAAATCCAGGCAGCCGTGAAACACACGTAATGCTAGAAAGCACTTTTTGCGCCATGCCACCATCCAACCTCTTCAGTACCTCATTTGCACTTGCAGAACAGCCTTCATGTTGTACACATGCAGCCCAAAATAGTTTTAATTAAGAGAATTCTATATAAACTACTCTAAAATACCCCTTCAATACACCAACACTTTCTAGCGCCTGGTACAGCGTCTCTCATGAAGCTGTGGCATTCCGGGAGGGTTTGTATGCAGCACTCAGATGTATCATTATCTGGACAATTTGTCTTGTGAGGCTTTTTTTTTCTGCCTCATTGAAACACTTCCACTGCACTCCTGCCCTTGCCTTAACCTTTTGGGGCACTAACAAAGAACAAGCAATGAAGAGCCCATAATGCTGTGGAAATCAAATATAAAAAAGCAGTATGCAAAAGGAAGAAAAAAAACCAACACAAACTGAGGTTTTAAGAAAAGCTGCATAACTTGTCTTTGGGGCTGGAGGAGGAACAAATGCATTTGCTTCAGATCAAGGAGAACTAAATCCATCTATGTGCAAGCTGCAGCATTGAAGCCATCGGTACCCTTTTGCTCCTGACTGTGTACCGTTAGTGGTTGGCAATGCTGAAAATACATACGTACCTTCTCGTATCTAACCTGGTGGCAAGCAGAAACCCTGTTCATTTACACTTCTAGGCACAGAAAGGAAACCTTCAGGGTTTATTTAAACGACCTGGAAAGAAGAATACTTGTGCGTTTCCCTGTGAAAAGCAGGGAAGAAAGGCAGAAGGGCCCTAGCGCTCTGCCCTCGTTTTCAGCCGGTTTTGCAGCAGAGAACTCGCTGGAGGCTGGGTTGGGGTTTTGCCGTCATCCCCAAATTCTTGAGGGAGCAGTGCCACCTGCCGGGGCAGCACGGACCCGCCGCCGGGGCCGGCGGTGTTACGGCTCTGAGCGAAGGCTTCCTTCCGACGTCATGCTGGAAGAGCAGGATTGTGCCGAGCGGTTGCAGCCCCTGAGCAGATGCAGCGGAGGGGCCCGGGGCTTCCCGGGCGCGGAGCGTGGAGCGCGCAGCTTTTCGGCACATCAGCCGTGTTCGCTCGCTGTTGATTCCCTTCAGCACAATCAAAGAATCACAGCATCATCATAGAATGGTTTGGGTTGGGAAAAGCTCACCCAGTTCCAAGTCCCCTGCCATGGGCACGGGCACCTTCCACTAGACCAGGATGCTCCAAGCCCCATCCAAACTGGCCTTGAACGCTGCCAGGAATGAGGCAGCCACAGCTTCTCTGGGCAAGCTGTGCGAGCGCCCCACCACCCTCACCACTCTGTGCTTGAACACTTTGTGGGATTTGGTTTTATCTATTTACTTTAACTACAACAATTTTCCAAGGAGCGACTGCACTGCAGCCTTGAGCTGGACACTCAGCTTTTATGCTTCTGCCTGGGGGCACCAGGTTAGGAGGTGGAGGTATCCTAACCATACACCCAGTTTCCTGGAGAGAACCATGGGTGATATCTTCCAGCAGCTGCCTGAGAAGGTGGGCAAAATCCTACCACCAGCCATGACAGCCTGGTCAGGTGCTGGAGGCCTGGGCTAGGAGCAGTAAAGCAAGAGATCTGGGGGGGAAAAAGCCCCTGTTTTCCTCTGAGTGTTTGTGTGTGTGTAATTTCCATAATAATTGTGTCTGTTGTCTGCAGACATGAATTCATTACAGCAGGAGGTAAGAGAACAGCCAGCATCAATATATATTTCAAATTCCTTGCTACAGCCTTGATTTATAAGGCACAACCTGAAGCACTGACTAGCTGGTTGCCTTTCAGTGAACTGAATTTAGCAAGATAGCTGAGAGGACTGAAAACAAATGAACAAAATTTGCTTTTAAAGCACTCTGTCTCTGTATTTTTCATTTTTAAGAGTTGTTAGCTGTGTTCTGGATAGCCCCCTGCTCCCCCCGCTCTACCCCCCTCCTTCCTCCTGTGCATGCTCCATCGGCACTTGCATTAATCCAGGCCCCAAAGTACTAAACTGTGTCACAGTAACACGGGCAGCCAGGGGCAGAATATTCAAGGAACAAATGAATTCATCACCTCAGAGCCTCCATGCCGACCCACATAAAAGCCCATTGCCCAGAGTAGCAGTGATGACCATGCAAGGGTGGGTCCTGCAGCAAGCACCCTATCCACCCTGAGCACCACCAGGCACATGCATGGAACCTGCTGGGCGCGCACACATCTGAGATGGTACATGCACTCGCACGGGCGCTCTTTGAAGAATGCCAGAGTGTATAAATAGGTGTAATAGGAAGAGGAAGGCCCACAGAAAGAAAGAGGTCTGCAGTCATTGTAAATGGACCTTCACGGAGGCAACAACAACAGAGGAAGGAAAAAAAAAACCTTTCAGGGAGAAACAGAAAATAATGTTTTGCAATTACAGTCCACAGCTGCCGCAGCTCCAGCGCGCGTGCTATACACAGGTGCAGCTATTATAGCAATGAATAGAGCGCGCTGAAGGTGCCATCCATATGGGTAATAATATGAGGGCTGAAAAGGTATTTTCATTTGCAGCCTGATACTGGGAAGAAAAAAAAATACATAAATAAGTAGGCTATATCTCAACTACCCAGGTCTCAGCCTTATCTGAGGCTGTGGAGTGGTAGGTGGGCACTGGCGGAGAAGCTCCTTGTACCATCTGACTGGGGAAAGGCTCCCGATGCACCAGGTAATGGCTGAGTTGAGACCACAAGGCATTAGCCAACAGGAAAACTGGCAGGTTTTGCTCTTTCTTTGTTCTGAATAGAAAGTTTATAGGAATTTCTTCCCTTATTTAAAAGACCTGAACTGTGAAAGGTACTTGGGAGACAGGGAAAGGCGAGACACTCTCTTATGGTCTCTTCCACCCAACACCCATGCTCTGGCAGTGCCACTTTGCCGACTGTAGTGCCAGGGTCCCTTACTGGCATGAACAAGGGAGAATTAGACACAGAAAGTACACTGTGGAACCCATTCATCAATATTTTGCCCTTTCCCTGCAATGGTGAGCTGTTTTGTTTTCAATCTGTAGGCCACTAAGCATACTTCCACTGGCAGTGAAGATGCCTAAATCACAAATATAAGGCTAACATCAGGTTTGCCTTTTCCTCGGAGAATTCTTGGCAGTTGTCCACAGACCTTCAAGCATCCACAAGTGATAGGTCCCTGACTTAGCATGCAGCACAGACAGCTTTCACAGGTACAGGGATGTCCTCATCCCACCTCACTTCTACCAGCTATGAACCCACATCAAGATCCTTTTTGCTGCTAGTTTAAAGCTACCGTAAGTCCTCACAAGCCTCCTCAGGACTGTCTGACCCAGGACAGAGTGGGGCAGAGGTATTACATCTGAAACGTAGCTCCATCCTCTGACCCTGGGACGATGCTGGGGTAGGGTCCGGATGTTTTTGAACTGATAGTGCCAGGAACATGCTGAATGCAGGCAGGGGAAATGGTTACCCCCGGCACCAAGGCAAAAGCATCTTCCAGATTCCTGAATGGGTCCCAGTTCACTAAGTTAGGCAGAACCAATGTCTTTTTATAGGCCTTAAAATTGAGGGAGGCATTAAAAATAATTTGAAAACTTTGCAGGAAGCTGGCATAATGAAAACAAAAGTGGATTGATGCACTGGCTGGCATACCCTCGCCCTGGGAAAGAGCTCAGGCAGCCGCTTCCAGAAAAGCTGGAGCCTGCTGGATGAGAGCACAAAACAGAAAACACTGCTCAAAGGAAGCTCGCAGACAAAGTGGCAATGTGGAAGAAATTATAATGATTAATACAGTGCCTAAAGTGTTCAGGGGACTAGAGAAGACTGGAAAAAAGACACCGAGATTTGATTTTCCACTGCCCTTCATCAGCAGCAGTAATTTTATACCAGCGCAAAGCAGGAGTGCAATCTTAACGCCACAGAACAAGTGCACTTTATGTTGCCTTTCTCTTTATTTTTCTGCTGCAAAGATCCCAGGAAAAGGGGCAATCAAGACTATTTGTCCCTGACCACTGGGGCTTGGAGCTGAAGCTAGGACATAGACCATAAACAACAGACAAAGGGAAAGGGAAGCCACTGAGAAGAGCTGCCACATTTATCTCTGGCTATGATGGAAGACGCAGTAAGAATAAACTGGGAACAACATCCAGTGAGCAGCTGCAGAGAAAGCACTGAGATAGAGAAAAGAACAACTTTTTTCTTATCTTAATTTGATTGGTATTGATAATTCTGCCACAATCAATCTCTTCTAAAATCAAAAGCAAATCCAATTAGAGCCTTAGATAATAAAATTTTAAGCCTCTAGTTCAGATTCAGCCACCTCCCTATATCCATCATAGCAGGTAACAGCAATAAATAAATAAATATAGATCAATAGACAGACAGACGAAACAGGTATGGAATGCTACCAAGCCCAAACAGCAGCTTTATGCAGTGGCACCAGCTTTCAGCAGACCAACAGTGCACCCTCAGGGCATTCTGGGTTTGTCCTGTGGGTGCTACTGCATTCCAGGTATTGTCATTTCTCCAGATTGAAAAGGGTTAAAATTTCAGTTCCTGAGTTCTGCTCCCTGAAAAGCCATGGTTTGAATTAAGAGGCTTCTCACGCAGATTTACTGTGAATGGGAATATGTTTCTGACAGGTCAGACTTCAGCTCCTCAGTACAGACAGGCACCAAACCAAACTGCTGATGAGATTTTCATTACCTGTGAATTAAACAAATTTTAAAAGATCTAGATGACCTTAGGGTTACAATAATGGGAAAAGGGGCACATAAGGCATAGGTTTCCCTCAGTAAATTAAAAATACACATATTCTCCTGTTCTTTATTTGCTGCATCAAATCCTGAGCAGCTGAGACTTGTATATTGTACCTCACTGTACCACACAGGTGCAGCCTCCAGTTTTACCAGATACAATAAATAAATAAATCAGAACCAGTCAATACAAGGGTGACAAAAGCTCCAGGTATGCTGAAGGAAAGGAGTGACTGAGCCTGAACAAGGAAAGGGCCAGGAAAGGTCTGACCTCTGCCCAGTACACACAAGTATTCCTTGCTTCTGATTTGCAATCTGTACAGCAGAATTACTATGCAGCTAAGTGTCTCCTACAGGTCGTACCTCTGTGGCAGGAGTGATACATTCAATCTCTCTGAAGTCTGGCTTTGTAAGGCTTCATAAATACATTGGGATGTATAATAGCTGTATCTTAATATGCATTTATGTTCTGTGATAATGTTTGGACTAAGATTCTGACAGAGGACATAAAAAAGAAAGGGGCAGTGTTCAAAGGAATAGGCTACTCCCACCTAAAACAAAAAGCGAACAAACAAAACCAGAACAAACTTTGTGCACAGATCTTTTAATTTATTGTTTTTAAAATAGGCAAGGAACATTTTGTATTTGGATATCCAGAATATTCTTCCAGCTCAGAAATATGTATCTCCTGATTTACATGCTCTTGCAGCAGTCTCTGAATTCCTTTGAGTCATTAAAGGATTTTGTCCTCAAGTCATTCCCATTAGGGGAATATTCAATTTAGAAACTTGCCTCCTGCACAAAGTTCGCATGTGAAATTAATGGTTAAGATCCCTCCTTGCTGGGTTTCAGGTCAGTGCCCTATCCACTAGAGGCAGAGATACTTAACAATTAAATACTCCTCTAGGCTACATCCCTAGGAGGCAGTCCAGGAGTGCTCCCCAGCCCAGGGATCTACGTGCCCTGGCTGTTTTCACTTTGGGAAGATACAGTCTCACCCCACCTCTCCTCATGCTTCCCTTCCCGTAGGAAGGGAAATTCCCTGCAAGGGTCAGGAGGGATGTGTGATGCCCTCCTGGTCCTCAAGACGGGCAGTTGGAGTCTCTGGCCACAGAGCCAACCTGCAGGCTAGGGCAGATGGATGATGCTGAAGAGCTGGGAATGAGACCTAAAATTATCTCATGGTGCCTAAATTCCTTGTGTAAATCTGTCCACTGCTTCAGGCTAAAGTCAGCACCCAAGAAGTAGGAGCAACCTGAAAGGTGGGAGGAGGTAAGGACATACGTTTATTTGCCTGTTTAAAGATGACACAATTCTGCTTGTAGAATGCAAGTTATTTTTCCATTCTCAGGCTTTTGATATTAGGAATTAGCTATCCACTTTCCGGAAAACAGGGAATTAGTCTTTCCAGACTATGTGTCTAACTGAGAAGAAATGAATCTTCATCCGCTCAAGACATATTCCCTCTTCTTCTCTTAGCCCCTCTCCCCCTGCCTCATATCTCTTCTATGCAGTTTTTCAAATAGTTTAATAATATTCACAGGGACATTAGATTAATTGGATTTTAATTCCAAATGACTGTGAAAGCAGAGAAGTGAGTCACCAGTCCATGCTAATGAGAAGATCTATTAAGGACCCTTCTCTGATAGACACATAGAGTAGGGTTATAAATATTTCATATTCAATTAATTGAATTTTGCCCCCTGTTATATGATGCTGCCCTGGAATGTTAATCAACTGGGACCAGGGAGAGAGAGAGAGGAAAAATGGGGAGTGGGGGGGAAATCTAAAAGGCTTTAAAAAACATCAGAGCCATTCCCATCTCCAAATCCTCCGAGTTCATGCAGAGCCTGCACATCAGAGCATAGGCTTTCATACAGACTGCATCTGGTTACATACAGTGGATAAATTAATGTTAATTAATCAGACAGTCATTTTATGAAGAACTGTGTGCAAAAGGTTATTCGAGCCCTGCTGCAAATAGATTTATAGGTATAATTGCCATGTTGAATGACCCTCTGTACATAGGCTCATTAAACTGGCCATCAGTCAAGAACTCTAATTGAGGTAGGCCAATAGCACGCCACTGGGACCATGCGGCTGGCTGCAAACAAAACCCCTCTGCAGAAGCCAGCTCTCTGAAAGCCGCCAATATTGTCACTTCCCATCCTCTGGGCAGTTTCTGCCACTGTCGTTCCTGCCAGCTGAAACCCAGGGCAGGAAGGAGGCAGAAGAGAGGACAGAAGAGAGCTCCCATCCTGGCTCCTGTGCCCATCCTGGCTCCTTTGCCCGTAGTGGCTCTGCATCATCTACAGAAGCCACGAGGGACTGGGCGCAGCATGGAAACGGTTTTATTGACAGCTGTAGTTTCCAAAAGCTGTTCTGGCCTTTGCAGTTGGGAATGGCTTGAATGTGCAGGCTTCAAAGGCACTGAGGTCAGAGGGCAAATATAAAGACACTAAAGATTCTTGATGGCGTTTCATATTTTAAGAGCATTTCTTTGATTTCATTGGGGTTGGAGGGAAGCACAGTAGCATCCAGCCCAGGATTTGAAATGCCCAGGACTGGCAATCAGGGACATGTGTAAATCTTAGAGACCAAGACTGCAGTCCTCTTCGCTGGTGCTGTGGAGGTCCTGCAGTTACTCCATGGCAGGCAGTCATTCCTACAGGGGCTGCATCCAGCCCCATGGATGCTGAGTGCAGCATGGATCCCTCCAAAAGCAGCAGGCAAACCTTGCCGCTGTCTCTGGCAGCAGACACATGAAGCTGTAGGCTGGCAATTCAGAAACCCCTTTTGCTCCTTCCTGTGGCAGCAGCTGCCTGCTCATGGTCCCTTGTCACCACCTCTCTGTACCTCCAGTCCCCACCTACACAATTATGTCTGCTGCCCAAAGCGACCTGTCTTTGAGCTCTCAGATCTGTGTGAGGATTGTCTCTTATTTCACATACAAGAGGGGCCCTGCACCCAGGTTTGCACATTGAGGGCAGACGTTGCTGCCAGTCTTTCTCATGCACATGCATACATGCCTTGGCAGCCCTGGAGGAGTCATGGACCAGGCCAGCCACGGGGTGTCAGAAATGGGCTTTTTCATCCCAGCTGTTTCCCAAGACACCTCCAGGGGTAACCTGCCCCATCTGCTGCACACTGCACTGTATCATTTAAAGGTACTTGGGGAAAAAAGAAAACAAATCAGTCACAGACAGGTAAATCAATTGAATGTGTTTACATTATCTATTCCTATACTCATGTAATTCACCACATCTTCTAAGGTTGCCTTTAGTTGTGTATCTCCCTGACCAGATATAAAATACCCATGTAACCCCAACTTTCTCAAACACAAATAAAACAATTAAAGCAGAAAAACTAAAGTGCACTAGTACAGAAATCCTCAAGGTAAGAATAAATATGAACAAAGAGAAATCCATGTGTCTCAGAACAGTGACAACATCACCACCTGAAGATGCTTCTGATGAAGAGGGGTACCAGTTTCCATCCCCGGATAAGGCAAGGGTGGCTTAGCATGTGACAGTGTTTCCTTTCACCCTGTCCCACCATGGCTGGTTCAGCCTCAGTAAACTCCAAACTCTTCTCCCAGTACTGCTAGGCGTCAGTACAGCATCTGAGAGGGACTGGAAAACCGACTGTGAGCATGGCATGGTCCTGGATTAGTGGTCTTCCATTCATGCCAGGACCTCACAGGCAAGCTGTACGGCCAGCACCCAGGTGTGCAGGGAACCACACTGCAGTAGAAAAGCTTCCAGGCAAGCCTAGGGTCTCACTTCCAGAGCTGCTCTGTGGATGGACAATTAATGGGGTCCTGAGGGCAGTCTTGGGGCACTTCTCAGAACTGATTTTCTCTCATCCTGGAGTTCCCTTCCACAGGCCATGTTTGAGTTAGGTGAATGAAAATGTAGCCCAAGTTCTTAAGGCACATAAACACCCTCTTTTCTACCAACAAGGCAGCATTTCCTCCTGTAATACTATTCTATTCCAATCTACCCAGGTCTTAAATTTCCCTTGCTCTCCTGCCCCAAAGCAGACCACATTTGTTATCGTGTAAACCATCAGCTGTCCTGCAGTTAGCACAGCTGCACTGCTGCAAAACCCTTGGCCTCTGCAGTGCCACGCACTCGGCACACTTCGATCTTGGCTCGAGTGTTTGCCTTGACCCAGTGGCCCACAGAGGGCACTGCTCGTAAATGTAACCCAGCAAAGGCGCATCAGCACTCGGAAAGATGCTGTTTCCACCAAGAGCGAATCCGAGCACTTCATGCTTATTATTACTGCCATCTCCGAAAAGAAAGGCAGCAGCAGGCTGATGTCACACAACAGAACATGTTTTTAAAGCACATACAGTGCATTCGTACTCACGCTGAGATGCCAGGCAAAGCTTCCCACCTTGTGTCACAGTGGAATGCTTCTAGCCCCCCAACAGCAGAAGCACATCAGTTCAGTGACATAAGAAAATAGTACCTCAAAGAATGTTTGGTATTTCCATATGCAACCGTGTATATCACTTCATCTTGGGCAAGGATGAGGAACATGCTGTTCCTCTGTCCACATGTCGGATATTGACATCCCTTGTAACACACTTTCAAATTTTAACGGCAAGTTTCCATTTGTTCCTTTACTACTGCAGTCAGTAGAATGCTTTTCTCAGGTCTCCGGTTTACAGATAAGGAGGTAAAGGCTTTATATATCAGAGACACTGACTCCACTGATAGGAATTTTACCACTAGACTTTCTTGGGTGTAGGGATTTCAACCCGTATTTCCGAGAAAGGATCCAGATCTAGTTTGCTGAGCCTGCTTTTAAATGTGCAAGAGAGAGGCAAGTGTATGTTTATGCAAACACCTACAAACAGAGTAAAAATCTATGGCCTTCTCACCCACCTACCTCATTTTAAGCAATGCAAAAATCCCAGCTATGTGCAATGTATGCATGCAGAATAGAGCAGCCGAAAAGGGAAGAAAAACATCTACCCACTTTCTATTCCACTTCTGTGCCACCTCCATTGCTTGGCATGCTCCAAGGGGGACACACACAGGAATACACCCAAGGATGGGGACAGCTTACAGGACATAAAAGAAAGGGCCTTAAGCTTCCAGTCCACAGAGGAAATTGCTGAGCTGTTGCTTCTTTAAATACAAATTAGAACCCCTGGCCAGCAATGCCCAAGCCCCTGTACTCCCCAGGATGAGCCCTGCTTCCCTCCCACAAGAAACACGGCTGTTACAGGGAAAAATTAGATGCTTGAGATGCAGTTGAGGCTGGTGCTCAAGGAGAACACATGCATGAGGACTGGCCAAGTTAAGGATAAAGCTGCCATGAAAACTAAATCACAAAACCAGGGGTCAGCTTGTCTCCATTTCA
>NW_009934870.1:11023-64575 GCF_000696875.1 Nestor notabilis
GAGCTCAGCTGCTCTGAGAATCCAGCAGACCTGAACACTTTCACTCACAAGTGTGAAGGATCTTACACCCATTTTCACATTAGACTCAATAAGTTTGTGATGAATAATGCCAGGCGATGACACACAGCAATTTGTTTATTCAGATCAACCTTTTAATCCCACATTGCCCTCAAAATATATTACCAAATATACCCTTCCATGAACTATGCTCTAAGTTATGAGGTGGTCACAAGACAAAAAATTCCCCCCTGAAAGGAGATAAAAAGAATCAACTTTTTTTGGAACTATTCTTGGTTTCACTGATTTGTGTCTTCCCAAAACATTAGGATTTTGCAAAATTTTAATCTGGCACAAAAATCAGAATGCAGAAAACAGCAGATTCTTTGTGCAATCACATGTCAATTAAATTACCATAAAGCAATGGTCATACCAATACTTTAACGAGAGAATTGCTTCTACAAGATCCTAATAAAAACATTCCTGGAAATCAGTCATTTTAAAAAAAATGTTTTAGTTGGTTTTGATGTGTCATAACAGCTTTTTATTGGGGTAAGTGGATTTTCTAAAAATTAAACAAAACCCCCTGACACAGCATTTTGCAGCAGTTTATCTCAATGTACAACAAGCTTTTAGAAACTAAAGCCTTAAAACATCTCTGTAAGCCAAGGACTTTACAAGCAGAGAAACTTCCATAAACAGGCCAAGCCACACGTCAAGATCATATAAGGACTTGGTCTTGACTCTTACAATGATCATATCATATATTTTGTAGAGAATGATGTATTATGACTATGATAATTACTGTTCAGGTTTCAGATTAGCGTTATCCTGCTGGAAAGTAACCACTCCATAAGATGGGATGTTTCTGAGTAGAACAGTCTGATCCATTACAAAACTTCTCCAGATTTAACCCGTAATTGTGAGCTTTAAAACACTAAACCTGCATGGCTCCTCAGTTATTTTGATACCAAAATGGAAGTGCTGCATCATGCTGAAACTGCAAAGTAAGGCTGGTGTAGCAATGAGCATAAGCTGCGTCGTTAGGGAAGCATAACTTTACAGATCACAGGGCGTATGTCCCTTCTTTCACTCTAGGTTGGGTTCCCCTCTGCCTTTTGTTTTGCTTTTATTTGGTGTTAGATTTTGGCTTAGCCAGTTGCCAGTGTTCCTGCCACCTATTCCCAAGGGACTTGCCTTGCCTTCATTGCCAGCAGGCATCACACTGAAGGATGTGAAATACCCTTGTTACCAAGCTCAGGCTGCAGTCCCTGCTCTGAAGATTGCCCAGGAAAGCCCTGCTCCTCCTTCTCCCTGCCAGGGCAGAAGTTAGTGACAGCATCTTGAGCAACCCCATGTCTGTAGTTTTCTACTTGCACCTTCTCTTTCCATAGCCAAGAGATTAAAAGCTTCCCCTGCCTACTGCCCGCAGCACCAGGCTATCAGGCAGCTGGTGTAACTCTTTACTAGCTGCTTCCTGTCTTCTAATCACAAGATTATTTATTGATTAATAGTTGCATATTTCCATAAAAGAGCAAAAATTCCTCTGTGAAAAAGTTTAAATATATAAAAACACTTCATAAAAATATTTATTAAAAAAGTCAAAATGCCCAATGAGCCTGTAAACATTGCCTCTGTTAACTGCAATAATTCAAAATATAGTCATTCAGGCTCTTTTCTGCCCTGTCCAGTAAGATTTTAAGATAAGCAATAGAAATGCCACTTGTCTTGTACTTTGACTCTCATCCCACCCAGTTTTCTTCTTTGTTTTTTTCCAATATGACAGCTTGATTTTTCAATGTTGGCAATTTGCTTTGGAGGCATCATTTATCTTTTCTTGTAACAGAGTTCAGCATGGCCTGATTCTGAGCCTTTCTTATGGAGTGAGCTTGAGGTCTGATTGACAACAAGAGCAACACCAGGACGCTTAGAATGTGCATGTGAAAATACATCGACCTGGGAACAAAAGCAGAAAGAGAATATTACATTTTTTGTGGGTCATAACATGAACTGTGAAACCACAGTAAGCCCATGCAGAATTTAGTGCTAAGAGATGTATGCGGAAAGTATGAACCTGACCTAGAAAGCACAAAAATACACCCTTGAATTTCACACAACCTATGCATGTGGTCTGCTGGTATCAATGAAAATGTTGCCAGGGATGTTAATGAGGCAAGGAATCAATCAACAAACTGCTGAATCTAAAGTCTGACAGCTCAGATAAAGCCATGTAATTCAACCCCAGACTTATTCAGCCCATCTCTCTTTAAATGTTAAAATATACAAGGCTACATTATGAAGAAACATCTTTCATGCTTAGGACATAAAACTTCTGCAAGTTTAAAGAAAAAAAAAAAAGAAAAAAAGAAAAAAGGAGAAAAAGTGACAGAAAGAATAAAAATTCATTCCAAGTGCTGAAATTAGAAATAAATCAGAAGATTCAACTTTTAACTGGGGAAGGTCAGGTAATGATGTTCACAGAAGGGCTGTGTTTCTGAAGGCAACTACTCAGAGATATCTTTATTTGGTATCTTATTGAACATCAAGTATTTTTTTTCCAAATAATTTGGTGTACACAAGATTGAATAGAAATAAAAAATTCTTAAACAAATTACATGAGGATCTGGCAGCTTGGGGAGGATGGTGTTTAGAAGCAGTATGGTCCAGCTCTTAAAAAGAGATGCACCTTTTTAAAGCCTTATTTATGCTTCTTACCATAGTTCTTAATATCTTTGCAAAGTGCTTAAGATCACTGCTAGGTGTGCAGTGCTCCAAAAACTCACGCTCTGGTCCAAAGGCCTACAATTTCATTACTTAACTGTCTTGAAGTTCAAATATTAACTGTGTTCAAAAGTCACTATGAAAAAACATTAAGGAATGAAACTAAGAAAGATTTGGAGTAATTCTTCTATGGTAAGTTTTCTGTTGAAATTAGATGTTTAAAGAAACAGGAATAGGAAATGTCAAAATCCAACCCCCTTCAAACAGACTTACTGACATCAGCTATCTTGACTACCAATTTTATGCCTTTGATGTTAAAGGAACAAAACCTTCTTAATCAAAACCTGTTGCTCTCTGTTGACAGTCCACTGTAGAATGAAAGAAAAGTAAAGCAGTGTAGCCCATTCTCGCTTTGCAAATTAATTTTTTTGATTTCTCTATTTCAAATTTTTATTAGAGTATATTTTATATACTCTGCAACACCAGTGTTCTCCTATTTTTAAGGAAGCTAGGGAAATAATCACTTCCTATGAAGTATTCAAAATGAAAAGCATACGCATTTCAAGAAGTAATGCTCTGTCAGTCACCTTATTTACCTCCTGCTGACCAATCACATCTCCTGTTCTACACATTCAGCAGTTGGAAACCTGGTCATTTCTCATCAAGTCCTTCCTACTGCCAACTCACACATTTCTTAACCTCTCCAACCTTGGCCACAGTTAGTGGTCAACACTCAACTGTTTTGAAAAAGGAAACTGAGTATGTGAAAAGACACATAAGGACACAGAAAGGCTGAGAAGTACAGATGAGGTGTTCTGCATTGGCATTATTATCATCTTCTTAAGTTACAGGAGTGCAAAAATCACCAAATTATTAAGCATACTGTTTGAACTCCTTTCAAATTTGATGGAATGCAAAGTGCCTTTAAGTGTGGTTTTGGGTTATTTAGCAAAAGCCTATGCCAGGCCGGAGAGTAAGAGTCAAGAGGAGAGGACTTACCTGTAAAACTTAATAGTGGGCTCAACAGCCAGCATAACAAATGGTGCAACAGTATAGCACACTGCCAGTTGAGTGACAACCCAGGTGACAATGTCATAGGCCATCTTGAGAGGCATTGACGAGAGGAAGTAATGTCTAAAATTGTTTCTTATCTGCAGGCCAGGGAAAAGTAAACAGAAAAATTCATAAAATAATTTCTCAGGCGAAGTCACGCAGACACATTGTAGTGTACCACTCCTCGTATCATCAGCATTAGTATTACAGAAAAGTTTATGTACCAGATAGAAAGCACTGCGAGTAGGAAGACAGATGTGTATTGGCTGGTATATCCAAGATTCCACAGAGAAGTGCCCCCCAGTTTCCTCTATTGTAATCACAGGAGCAGACTCTCATGCTGGGTATCTGGCATACATTTGGGGAAGGGAGCTGTGATTTGATCTTCCTCCCTCCTGGTTTTATTACTGGTTATCAATAGTGAAACAAAGTTACTTTAAATGAACAAATATGTGTTTATACCTGTGTGCGTATGTGCTGTTTCCTAAAGATTTTAGTTCAGCTTCATCTATGAAATCCTCATAAATGAGAAGCAAAGCACGTTACGACCGCATTTTCAGCAACCTGCTCTAGCTATAGCAGTTAACATGATCACTAGTTTAATTCACCTTCCAAATTGACCTGGTTATTTACCCAAACTCTGAAAGAAAACAGTGGTGCTTCCCAGCTCTGTACAACTGGCTGGTTCAGCCTGAAAAATCAGCAGATAAGTTTAACAACAACACGACATGTTTTCACCATTTTGTCCTTGGTGGCTCTACCCAAGATGAGGCACATAAACACCATAAACCAGTTTACTGCATCAATTGCATCCACATGAAAGAGTTCATGTTTGGGCTAATGCTCAGCTCATAACAGCTTCTTATGAAAGACTGGGCCCATAGCTGATTACACACACCATATAGGCAACATGACGTAGCAGAAGTCTGGACTCCAATATGCCCTTGAATCCCAAGCTAATTTGCCTGCATGGACATAGCCAGTGGCACTAGAAACTGTACACCCATAAGCAACTTTCCTCTGACAGCCAGGGACAGCAATGCAGCATGTGCAGAATTGGTGCTGGATAATATCCACATGGCCTTAGAAGAGAACAATGAAAGGTACATACTGCTCTGGCTGCGAGTGTGATAAGGATTCCAGTGAGAAACGTAAAATAATATCCAGGATAGATACCATGCCACAGGGCCGACAGGATAAATGTTAAAGCTGTAGGGTACCAGGGAGCTCTGTCATAGCAGACACTGCAAAACAAAAACAGAACAAGAGAACAAGTAAAGGCTGAATACAATTGAACTATGGACACCACTTCAAAACCTTCTGTCTTTTTAAGGTCCTCTGTTTTAATGGTCTTATCTTGCCTCTGTTATAGGCCATGGCGTGAAGCACTCTCCATTTAGATAGAGATTTTATGCACTGAGTATCAAAATACAAATTTTGTACAAATATTCCTGGTGCTCACAGTATTTAAATAAATAATGGGGCAAAGGACAGGTAAGACTTCATTCACCTTTATACTTCTATCTGGAATCATACTTTACCCTGTAAGAGTGAGTCAAAAGACAAAGAGATATGACCCCACCCTTCGCTCATGAATGAAGGTATTTTAGGCACTGTTATCTAGCAAATGCTGGGAACAACTGGGAGTGTCACAAGCTGTTGTGAAGTGAGGGATTCCTGCTAACTTTAGCAGCCCAAAATCTTACTCAAAAGATGCAAGCGAATAATACCGTTTCAAGAACACATCAACTGGTCTATTTGGCTATCTGAAGTTCAACTGAAATGCTGTGTTCCAAAGAAATGAGTCAAGATAATGAAGATAATGCACTTCTTACCAGGAAAATCATTTGAATCATGAAAAATAGTAGACATTTACTTAAGATGTATATATTTAACACCAAAAATAGTTACAATAACTGTAATAAATCTGTGCCTGCTTTTCAGACACCACATCGACTATACAGTGAGCTTCAATTGTGCCAAAAAGTAACAACAGACAGTTCAATGTACAAAATTTGGACCTATGCTGGTATTTATATGTGCCTTATTAGTCACGGGTTAAAATCAGATCCTCTCAGTGCTGTAAGAAGTCTCTTCTCCATCTCCTTAACAGGGACCTCCTGGCAGGCATGTTCTGGTAACTCCAAATCAGGCTACATGGGGGCTCTGAACATTTTGATTTCTCTCCAGTTCTAGCTGAACTGGACCCCAGTGACACAGCAAGGTTCATGGGAAACATAACATAGCAAAGTGAAACAGTACAACAAGAATAACTGGGGCAAACAGAAGCCTAAAAGATGCCATCAAAACTCTACTCCTTTTTATTATGGAAGATCTGAACAGTTCATTTATGCCTTTGCTGCTCCTATATAAAATGCAGGCATTTTACCTTTGCAGCAATAAAACTTTACAGCACCAAACACTCTTGTATTCCACCAACTGTTACACACACAGGAAACAAAGAAAGAAAAAGAGGCTATACATTCATGAGATTCACCAGTCAGTGGTTTTCCAGGCCATCTGTAGTTTTGGGGTCCCACAAGCATGTCACTGTTTCATTACTCTTACCGTTTTAGCCAGGCAGCTGTCTGAATGTTCCAGTTTTCAATGTACATTTTAAAACTTGTTGCAGTCTAAGAAAGAAGTTCACATGATAAGTTAGCATTGAAACCTGTAAAATAATACTTACATTTTAAATTAGAGATGAGATAGGCAGAAAATATGAATTCTAGTAGCCAACTGCTGTGCCACAGTCCATCGTTACACTAACATGTTTTGGGAGGAGCATTAATTAGGCTGACTGCGCACCACTAACACTTGGCATTTGCTATCAAATCTCACTTTCTTTTGTAAAATTAAATACAATGTTTAGTTATTTTTCAAATCGTGGGAAATCTGAAAAGCTTTCTTATTTTAAGTGCTTGGCCTTCCCTGCAGTTCCTAAACAGCATCATTTTTGGAAGAGCTATCTTGCCACCCATATGCAATCTGGACTTCCCTAGAGTGCTATTAAAACAAAGTGTTATAAAACCTAAAAGAAATTTATTGTTATTTGGACAAGGAAGGGGGAAGACTGAAAAACATGCACAAAAATGTTAGGACTAAATTTAGAAGCCAGCCCAATGCCCTGCTTGACAAACCAGTTTGGACTCCAGGGTCCTGGGACAACCTCCAGTATCTCTTCACAGCAGCAGTTCCTCCAGCTTTAGAGGGCTGCTGGACTCCATTCAGCATCAGTTCCCCTAATCCTGGACAGTTCACCTCTGGCAGTTCTGCATCCCCATGCCCCCTTGCTCCTTGCCTACTGACGGAAGCCTCTGAGCACCTCCTCACCAAGCAGGGACACAATTCACTGACACCACATTATTTTGCCATATTAGCTGAAAGCAAAGGCACACTGAAAAGATAGATTAAAGACAAAGGCTTCCAAGGGGAATATACAAACATTTTTGCAGTTCTATGCAGAATCCTGAAGGCGAGCACTTCATCCAATGCAGTAGCACTACATTTTAATTGCATTACTGCACCAAGAGAAGCCAAGGAAAATATCACTTCTCTGCCAACTAATACTGTCACTCTCTTTTGGACTCCTTTAAGCTCCCCTGTTACATTACCAAGAGAGAAAGTAGCCATTGGCTGTCAAAATCTGCATGCTGCCTAGGCTTTCAAATCCCCACCGCATTTTAACACTTTCACAACTCCTACCATGTGCTTATCTTTACTACAAATCAGATCGTTTCTTAGCCACATTTGGCACTCAAATTCACAATTCTTAAGCAATTTTACATATGCAGGTGGCTATACCTGCTGAAAATGCATTGTACAATCACACTTAAAGTCCTGGAATTGTTATTGGTACATGAAGTAACAATTTAAGGCTTACCCAAAATAATGGTTTTTTGTAGCTTCTTTCTCTCATTTCACACATGATCAAACCAATGGAGAGCACTCTGGCTTATGCCCCTGGAAGTAATTTGCCCATCCTGATCTCTATTGCCCATGTGACCAGTAAAGAACATTTTGAGGGGCCTACACTTCAGTGAGTAGAGAGGAGCAAAGGCTTCTGTTTCCTCAATTCGGCTTGACTGAAGAGCACTGCCTGCACTTCGCTTTCCTCCTTCAAGCAGAAACTGCCTTAGCCCATCAAGGTAGGAATCATCTCCTTCCCCAAAACTGAATCAGTCATTGATTCAGGATCTCAGGGTTGTATCTAGGGTGCTTCTGCCATTGAGGAGTGTAAAGTATTTCTGGCTGTGTATTCTGAACCGCTTAAGGAGAGATGTACACTGAGGATTAATTAAGTTAAAGAAGAATGACAGAGAAAGGATGTTGAAAAAGACAGAATGTATAATGATACTTCCAGTTTTGGCATCTTTCAATGAAGAATTACAGGAACTCATTTTTGAGAAGAGCTATTACAGCACATCTGCTTAGTCACAGATTATTCAGCAGTAAAGCACTCAACTTATTTTCATCTGCTTTTCCTTTTAAAATCATAACTACAGAATTACAGTGAAGAAGCTCCTCCTATTTTGAAAGAAAAGAAGCCTTTAGAAAGCAGTCCCAGACACAAACATTTTCACATCTCACTGGCATTTACAAAACACTCTTAGAAGCAAACAAACTACATTGTTTCTCTAATGCAAAAGATGGCCAAACATAAATAGCTTACGAAAGACTGATGGATGTTAAAAGTATACTGCAGTCACAGAAACATGTGCAACACGTTTTGAGAAACAGTGTGATTTGCTGGATGGAGCTTTAGATCAGCAGCCATCTAAAGTTCTATATCGTCCTGCCAGTACCCATTCAGGTTGCTCAGTTTGTACCCAGTATCTCTCCAACCCTTGCTCTTCTCCATTTACAACAGGCACTCCAAGCATACGGCAGGGATCCAGACTCTGCAAGTGTTTGTGCAATGCCTACTTGTGGCAGCCTCTTTCTCTATCACTACCCATCTCAACTGGGCTAAAAAAGTGGGAAGACTGTTAGAAGTAAACAGCATACACCACAGATGGTGGAGAATCATAGCTGTGAGCAATTTACTGACCTGCTGACCTCAGCCACAATCCACAGTAATTTGCTCATTTACAAAACATCCTATATAATCACTTATTAGCCCTCTATAAACTGTTTAAAAATGCAACCTGCATACAGAGCATGATGAAGCCTGTGTGACAGATGCTTTTTATCTGCCCAACAGATAAAATGCAAAACCTCTTCATGTTAAAGAGGCGTAACCTGGTAGCATGGACTTGCTTTCCTTCTGGCAAAGCTTTTCCCCATTAGCATGGCTATTTCTCTATGATTATGCCAATGTAGTCACTCCCTTAACTCACCTCAATGTTCCAGATATTCAAATTGGACAACAGGTCCCAGTGGAAAGTGCCTCTCTCATCAACACCACTGAATCCATAACCAGCTGCATTGTTGACTGCATCTGCTGCAATGTCAAAGCAAAACAGATCAAATCAGACTGCTGGCAGAGTCACGTTTTCTTACAAGTCAGTATAACACTAAACACACATTCAAGCCAGCTTTGTAGCAATTAGCATCCACTCCTTCAAAGAGAAGCTTCCTCTTGGCAAAGGGGGACTGTTATAAGGCAATACAAGAGTCATTTCCTCAAGAGGAAAGACGAGCTACTCCTTGGGCAGAAGAATAAATAATAAAATAACAACAGAGAGTAATCACTTTAATTTGCCTTTATTATCCAAGATAGATAAAGAGTTGCTATAACATGACTAAGCACTTTCCTCAAAATGGTACCTGGATGTCACAGCATTTTCCAGAATTAAGAACTGTAGTGTCCCAAAGACATGGTTACCATTTCTACTAGGAGTTCCAATATGGTTGTTTTAATTAAGACTTTCATTCAGAGAATGAAAAAGGCAGAGAAAGCCTTTTGCTAATCCCATTGCTCAGTGCCTCACTAAAGTATCTCACCACCTCTATATATCAAATATTGAGTAACTCTGATTACAGACTTAACTACTTTAAGTGCAAATAAAAGTTTGGGTAATGGTAGGCATTTCACATGCTGAACTCTTTGCCAAGGCGCTGGTCAACTACCTCCCCTTTCAGCCTTGCTTGGGAACCAGCTCATTACTGGGTTTCAAGATTATGCTTTCAACATGCCCCTGCCAGAAATCCTCTCTCTGAGTACTAAGAAAACAGGAGGGATTCATTATCTCTGGATCACCAGGTGCAGCCAGCACTAATGATTGTTGGAAGAAAAAGGAAAGTCAAAACACAGGTAAGGCTTTCCATTCTAGAACATTTACAAAATACAAGCCTGGTTAAGTTATGCTTTTAAAAAGTCAGCATTTATTTCGCAAGGGTGAAAACTGATTTTGTTTTGTAAATGCTATGAGTACAGACACAAAAAATCCTGGATTTGCTCCTCCTTGCTCCAAGGGTGGCAGGGACCACTCAGTATTTCTCTGGCAAAACCAAGAAACAAGAAATCTAGGGACATAATAATACAGCAGACCCATCAGTCTCTTGCTTCCTGAGCTGCTGTCTGCAGAGCAAGGTGTGAAGTGCATATTCACCACAACTGTCAGCCCTTAAATTGCTCACAAGACCCCAACTTCCACAAAGCCCAGCCGAGGTTTCCCTTGACTTGAATAGCTCTGGTTTATGGCTTTCACTGCTCCTTGGATGCAGGAGCTCAGACCCGAATAGGTTTCAGCAGCAGCTGTGTTAGGTTTGCAGCTACGTTCCAACGACTATCGCTAATGCAGCAAGAAGCTGAATTTTCTGTCTTTCCATGGATCTGGAGGAATTCAGCAGCGTGGCTCTTGTACAATAGCAGGCCTGTCCTTTTCTGAGGACAGGGAGTGCTTATCGGCCTTTTCAGCAGGCACTTTTGTAATGCCCTGGGCCATGCCACCAGGAGCTAAACTGCAAAAGGATAAAGTGTCTGCTGTTTTGCTGCCTAGATTTGCAAAGTGAATAATAGAAGCTGCACCCTCCTGTATGCAATGCATGCTTTTTGTGAACTGCCTCATTTGTAAGAGATTTCTACAGCCTCTATGGCTTAGTCATATCACAAATCCAAGTTCAGTTTATCTTTTTGATAATGGACTTTTAGTTAATTATAATGCTGGAAAAAACTGAGGCAACAATTTAACACTGGGTTGCACAAAAATAAGATTCTGAGCAAGCAATTCTTTATTCCAAAGCCTTTCCCACCCCACTCATGCCAGTCCTGGCAGCCTTCCCTTGATCTGTCAGTTTTAGTCCCAGCAATTTAATCGCAGCCTTGTAATCAATTTCCCTGTCTCTTTCCATCCCATCTCAATGACACTGCTCAGTTTCAGGTGTATACATTGCTGGCTGGGCTTTCAGGATCTCCTCTACACACAGTGTCTTTGTAATACCAGCAAAAAAATCCAGTCTCTCAATTTTCATCCTGGCCTAGAAGGACTTAACTCCTCACTTAGATGGGAAAGCTGACTTCTAAAGGCAAGAAGGTAAAATACAAGAAGGTTATTTTGGCTGCCAGTCTAGCTGGCTCCCAATAAAAGAAATTTCCTTTTTTTCCTATGATGAGTCCTCTTTCTTCTCTTCTTCTTTTCCTTACAGAGATTCTTGGGTCCTCCTCAACATCTCCTTTGTTCCCCACCTTCCCCATGGTCTCCAATCCTTTCTCTTTAGCTCTCAAAGCTAATGTGTGCACAGGACCCCACTGTGCCTTAATGCAAAACCTAACTTTACCATCCCAACAAGCACCACAGCTTTCTGATACAGATGCATGTTCTAAAGATGTCCCTAAAGGAAGAGAGAGGTCTGTTTGCACTGTAACATACTTATAAAGCCTGGGCCAGTGTGTGACACATTTTAACCTTCCAACCCCACTGACGTACGTGGTAAATTATAAATAAAATGTAAAAATCAAAGTTTAGAGGAGACAAACTTTTTTCCTTTTCCTCCCCCCTGTAAAAATTACTTTGGTACAAAGTTTTAAGTAAGATGAAATTGTTACATTGACTTTACTGGCAATCAGCTGAAAAGCAGATTTGGTGCTAATGGGAATTTGGCATAGGGAATGTCAGACAAGATAGAAGAGATTTTATGCACATTTTTCAAAACTTTTGACATCTCCCCACTTCAGCAGGGTCCACTGCCTACAAGAACACATGTACAAGAGCACAAGAACACACTTCTACGAGTACTACAGGTCTAGGAACTAATTTATTCCCCCTCATCCCCCATGTTACAGATCCCTTTCCCCATTTATGAACTGGTTACTCACAGAAATAAGTGATGTAGCTACGCTTACCTAATGTCCATGCAAAGTAATACTTTGGTTTTGCTGCCTGTGTTACAACATACAGGTAACCAAGTCTTGACAAGAAGGGTGTTTTATCAAGAAATTCGTCATCGACAATATATGCCATAGGAAAGTTCTTGGTAAGTGTCAAGAATAAAATGAGAGATACTAGTGTGATACACAGCTTGTACATCACTGCTCCCTAAAAAGCACAAACAACAATGAAACATTCATTAGAAACATTCGCTTAAGGGAAAAAAAAAGGCTCATGACATACAAAACCAATGCTCTTCAAGAACCAATAAAGTTAGCAGTGATGAAGCTGATAATAATTAATTTAGAAGAGGTGACAAAGAAAAGAACACAGTCAAAGCTTTGGTTTAATTTGTTTTATTGAGCTACCTATAGATAGGTACAAAGGACAATTAGAAATAAAAATTGGTGATGAACTTCACAAGAGACTCCTAACATCAGTGAGTGGAGCTCCTCAAATGAGAAAGGAAATAAACAAACAAAACCCTACAATGGAAATCAGAAGTCTTCCCTATAGGTACTCTCATCTCCTCTAACTAAAGACTGGATTCCTCCTGAAAGCCAAAAACAACAGTTTTCAGTACAGTCCTACTGTTCAGCTACCGTCCAGAGGTCCAGCTGAAAATCACTTGTCCTAAAAACATACATCTTACCCTCTACTGTGGGAAGGTACGCATGCTGTGTATCTGCTATGCCACAGTGCTTTCTATTACAGCTCCCTAGATTTCTATACATTATTATTGACAATCATGACAGTAGTTCAAAGCTCAATTTCAAATACACGTCAGGAGTAAACTCTCCTTGATACAGTCATAATTAAAAAGGAAAATCGGGTACGTGGGTACCATGTAGAAATTGACTGACATTCTCAAAAGACTAATAGCAGTGCAATATACTACTGAAACAACAATGTGGTTTTTGATCCCAAGTACTCATTATATATATTCTCCACACTCTGGAATAAACTGATGTGCAATTATCTTTAATGCTAATTTTAATGTTTTCTGCCAACTCACATCTAACACAATATAGGTCTTATTCTGAGTAATGTAAATCAGAAGTAGCGCCACTGAAGTCAGTAGAAATAGAAGAGTGTGCAACTGGTATTGGATATGCACAGACACATACTCAACTTCTGAGGAAGCATTCTGCACACACAAAGCTAGACATTCAGTGTCACCCTAAGACGAGGGAGAGGAATCTGGTTCTCGTGCTATGTTATCCTGCCTTACAAGCAGGTAATTTTCTAAGAAAGTTTTAGTAATATTTTAAAAATAAAAAATAAAATCAGTGTTAATAGTATGTGAAAAATGACCTCCGCATCATCTTACAGCGTGAGATTCTCTTGCAAAGAAGAAACTAGCTGGAGAAGCTAGTTTCTGATTAGACATGATTCATGTATTTCTAACATCTCCTGCAGTATGGGTGAGATTTGACTTGCGTTGCTCTTCCATCTGAAGCTGAACAGCAACTTGTCGTTGTCAGAACCTTCAGACCATTCCCATTGCTGCACAAAGGACATGCATTAACTGATGACCCATTTTGTAAGCCAAACACACTTGGGAATTCAAGAGAAAGACAGGAGCCTGTTCACCCCTGACCCTGAGATAAAAACAGGGGCCACTTCACAGGAAAAAACTCACTAACATTTACTGGGAAGATAATCCAAAAATGGCTTTTCTATTTAGTTTTTAATTATGAGATTAATCTACAAAGCTGTACTCTCCTGGCCTTTGCGATAAATCTTTGTCATTTTAAAACTTACAGTTGGAGAAGGATCAGGAAGTCTGTCATAACCCTTCTGCTTCCAGTTCACTTCTAACAGTTTCATGTGCACATGCCTCCCTTCAATGAAGGCTATATAATCCTTGTAATTGCTGCAAGGCCCAGCTATGATGCTCATAAAATTGAGGAGATAGCTTAAATACTCCAGTAAAGAAGGTCTTGACCTGTGAAAATCATCCACACACAACAAAACAAAACAAGGTAAAACACAGCAAGGGCTTTCACCAATGCTTTTGCTTTCATCAATACTGTCTGCCTCAGCCTCCAGCTCTCTCTTACCACCCTCCTCCCAGCTGAAAGCTCCTTATATCTGTTTTGGAGAAGATGAAGCACAGCCTCTCTTATATCCCAGTGATGCCTGGCAGATGGCAGTCACAACAAGGGTATCGTGGAAGTGCTTAAGCTACAGGTGAACAAATGCTACCTATTTGAAAAGTTGTCATCTTATTGCTAGAAACATTTTAGTTAAAAACAGTCCTAAATTTAAATACCCACTCCCAAACATATTGACTTGCACATTTTGAGCAGGCCAGCAGTATCAGGAGTGAGCAGTTGGTAATTGTCTTTGAACATCTGCCCAGTATGTCAGGGACCAGTAACAGCTAGTAGACCACAAGCTGAGTGACACTGGTCTCACTAAGCTGTGCCATGCAGTATCTTGCCTTCTCATGCAGACCACAGGGCAGGGAGCATTTAAGACCAGGACTCTGAGGCCTGAGAGGAGCTCTCATATGCCCTTCAGTTCAGCCTTTTGAAGAATGGGAAGTGTGACATGAGACATAGAGGAAGAGAATGAAGAGGCATTCTGTCCTACTGTGCAAATGAAGGAAGTAATTGACTGTATTGTATCATGACCAGTAAAAGGAACTGATTGGAAAAAACCCCACACAAATTAAAAGGCAGCTGAAGATGAAAGTCAAAGGAAATCCATCATGTTCATTATTTCAATTTTGCAAGTCCCCACAAGTTCCTTTGGGGTTTTACATTAGATGTAAAATGAAGAAGCTCCATTCTACTTAATACAGATCAGTGGCATGGAAAAGAATGAGGCACAGACTTCTCACCACTAGTGCAATTTGTAAAATGTTGAGCTTGTTTTATTGACGTGGCAGAAAACACTCACATCCAAATTTTGCACTGATACACTGTGCTGTCCACAATTGTCATAATAGCCACCCTCCAAGTAAACAAGGAGTCCCCAGATGAGAATAGAAACTAGAGCACAGTGCTTCAGAGCTCTCCTGTCCAAGACACAGATGGACATGCATAAACCAAAACCCACTCAAAATTCCTTCAGACCAAACTGAATTTCTAGCAGGAAAACTAAGCAACAGTTAAACATTTGCTGTTGCCTACTTTTATTCTGAAGCGGAATTAGCTTGAATAAACAGTTAGCTTAGCCAGGATTTTCTGCATTCATGTTAGTGGTTATTGTAGATGTTAGTGCCTGAATGGTATGTTCTCTGGTGAAAGCATTTCACAGAAAGATGCAGCAAACAACTGGGGTAAGGCTCATCTTTCTGTTCTGCAAAATCAGGTCCATGATTTTGGTTTCTGAGCTCTACAGTAAGATTAAAAATAAAGTCATTAGTTTCAGCTTAGATTCTGCACATGGTTGGGTGGGGAGACATGAGCAATGCATGAAGGAATGTACAGAGGATGAGTGAGAAACAAAAACAGACCAAGAACAGGAGGGAAGACAAAAGGCTGTATTACCAAAGGGGATTTAAAACTCTTCAGTTGTGACTTGTCTGCCACTGGCACTTGAGCTGTTGGCATGTACTTTTCTGTTATGAGCTCATCTACTGTACAAGGAATTAAAAAAAGGCCTGTTTGGTGAGAATTTGACTAGAATTATACGGTCACAAGGGCCCAGTGCAGTTAAACATTATGCTGTGAGCTATAAAAATAGACACAAAGCTATTGGTCATAGCAAAAGTTAAACAAGTCTCCCTACAGGATTTCTGCTTTTCAAGAAATTACTCCCTTCTTACTTTTAGAAGCTCATAGGCAGATTTTCTGGTGGCTGAATCTTCTGCCTTGGAAATGAATGAAATAATTCCTTTGGCCTTAAACAAACATTTCATGGTGAATAGTAGTTATGGTTCGAAGACTAACTTTGTAACATTAATTCTTCAAGAAAAAAAAGAAGAAAGAAATAAAGAAAGAAATAAAAATCACCTGTGTCCTGAAAGTGTATCGAGAGATCAACAAGGGAAAAAAAGGTGCTCAAAGATACAATCATGCTATCTCCTTCTGAAAAATGAGAGGACTAGTCACATAACAAGAAGGACTAGGAATATTAACATTACAGAGGGAGTCAGAAAAAATAAAATCTCAGAATCCAAAAAGTGTAGCAAAGAAAAGCAGCACTAAATGTCAGAGTCAAACCAAAACAGACTTCTACTACACAGTGGTTTGTTGACAGAGGAGTATTCTGCTTGGAAAAATAACATCTCAAAGACAGGATGAAGACAACAGCCCAAAAGTCTATATAGTACAGTCTTAGCTTGTGTATAAAAGAGTTAATTCAGCAAAGACTAGTTTTGTTGTGTGTGGAGTATACATTTAAGTCAATGAGATGTTGCTAAGTACTTCAGTGCTTTACTGACCAGCACAGGGTGATAGAGACACAAGTCTTAGATTGAAGAAATAAGAAATAAAGCAGAGAAGTTGTATTTGTGTAAGGAGGGCACTGACAGCAGCATTACAAAAACAAAACTGCTCAGCAGATAGAGAAAAAAACGAAAAACAGGTAGGACTTTCAGCTTATCGTGGGCTGGAAAGAAGCGGGGAACATTTTCATGGCCGCATCACTAAACAACCCAAACCCTAAACTTCTTTAGATGAAATTAAACAAACATCACTAGAGAAATTAAACTCTTACTTTACAGCAAGCCGATTCTGCTCAGCAGTGAGCTCCTCAGCTTGTCGCCCTATTCCTGGAGAGAAAGAAAAGTCACATTAGATCTTTCTGAAAGCCAAACAGTGAAAGCTATCCCCAAAGTCTTACGTTTGCATCCCACAGATAACTCTCTTTAGCCATAAACTTCAAGATTTTGTCACAGGCAGTTGTAATACAACTCATTTCCTAACTTTCAGGTCAAGTACACTCATGTTCTACTCCACCTCTTCACCCAGTTCCTTACCTCCTTCCCCCTTTTTCACCCTTGCTACACTTTCAGGAAGAGCAGCCATAGCATTCTCTCACACACAATGCAACTCTCAATGCCATCAACTGACAGCAGCCCCCAGCAGCCTCTACTAACAGTCCTGGGCCAGAAAAACCTCTGCTGCCAGAAGGCACCGGCTCAGTTATGCACAAGGCTCCTGCTGGGTCCTGGGTGAGAAATGGAGCATTTCACAGCAGGAGAAGTGGGCAATGGAAGAGAAACGGACTCTTAGTGAACAGAAGCTCCACTGGTGTGAACGAGCAGCCGGGCTGCCTGCTGCTGGAGCAAGCCTAAACACACATATCAGTAATAATCTGGAATTGTCCAGACTTGGAAGGGTGACCTCCTGTGGGGTCCACAAGACCTCTGGGGCCAGAGGTAGAGCACAGACTCACTGCCCAGAAAAACTATGGATAAGTCGTTTATGATGGCCATACTGCTCCTAGCTCATAGCAAATATCTCAAAACCTTCACTCTGAAGCTTAAATTGCACGTACTGTGAGGAATCCCACTGGCTTCAGCAGAACAGCTCACCATGGGATGAGTCACAGCATTCGAAGCTGAGCATGCACATACACAGCTTCACAAGATTGGGGGCTTGGCATCAATTAACAGGACTGTTCTGAACGTCGTGGCCATAATTACCAATACACACAAACACAAGACCCATTTCCTAAAAAGACTGCTGATAAGCTGCTCGTTTCTATTCTTTCCCCACTCTTTCAGTTTGCAAATACTGGGAGGGTCTGAGTTCCAGGGAAACAATTAAGCACTTAATTACTTAAAGGGCTGGGTATTTTGTTTGTCTGTTTCCATTTACGGGCAGCTGCATTACATTTTTACAAATAGCTATTTGTCACTGATGCTTGAACCACAAGCTGCCTCAACTGTATATGCGCTATATATGGAGGTTCACAGTGTAATGAGCCTTTCCCACCATCATTAATCTGTAGAATTTCTGGTTTGTTTAAAAGGCTCCTGTGTCTGCTGTTATCTTCTCCTTTCTTTCTGTTCGTTTACCTCCAATATTCCAGATGCACATCTAGGTTGCACACCACTGTGGCATGCAGCTATACCTAAGCTGACTAGCTTAAACAACAGAAGCAGAGAAGCCCCAGTGATACGAAAGTCAATGACAAGGCCAGTTAGCCGAGCTTCAAGCTGCACCTATTTTAGCTGCCTGAAAGTATTAGACCCACTTGTGTAAACCTGGCTTGCAAACAATGCCAGACCCTGCAGCCTGTAGTGTGGCCATCACCTAAATCTTACATGAAAACAACTCTATAGCAGGCTACTTACTCATATAGTCATCCACAGCTTCTAATGCAGTGGGCCTCAGACCATCAGAAATTCACATGATGATGACCGATATTTCTAGCCTTAGCGCTGTACTAGACACAGGCATTTTACTGGGAAATAATAGTGTTCTTTGTCACAGCACAACACAAGACTGAAGACAATGTTATTTTGGTTGTGACTGTGCTTCTCCCTGCACTGTGAAAAAACCTATTGAATTCCATGTCACAACCCATGGAGTACATCAACACTGTATATATCAATGACAGCATATTCTTGCTGCATTAACGTTATTGATTGAACCTACATATCAAACACAACTCTCTATTTCTTGAGAATCAAGAACACTTTCAAGGAGCTTAATGGAGGTGCACTGTAGCATCTAAATAGCAGATATGAGTACTAGCTAAAATCCAAATGGGGCCCTAAGGAGCACACAAGGGGGAAAATGGTTGTCCTTGTTACTGCAAAGACAGTTTGATCCTAGAGAACTGATCAAAACTTGAAGTTTCTGATTTTCCTCCACAAAAGCATTTTTCTTCTTTATTTGGAGCAGGTCTCTGAACTATTTCATCCACTCTGTAACTCAACCACAGAATGCGTTGGAATAAAAAGGCTGCCTTCAAAACATGGGAAGAAATTCCTTTTCTTACCATCATGTAACTGGCATGCAAGTGTTGTGATCTTCTGTGTAATTATCATCAGTGGACTATAACAAAGAAAAACAACAGTTACATATCTTGTAATACAAATTATTCCCAACTTTCTTACTGGATGTCTTTATCCTTTTAAAAGGCATAACTGTATTTGCAACAAGTGGAAAACATCCAATTAAAACTGAAGGAGGCACTCAGGCATGAGACAATTGCCTGGGATCAAAACAACCCCACAGTAGCTTGCACTGGAATTCTTAATTGCTAAACGTGCACAAAGCCTTGTTTTATTTCTCCCCATCCTGCAGCAGTGCAAACTGTAACTCAGGAGGAATTGCACCACCAGGAAATATCAGCTTCTGCAATCAACTAGGCTTCTTTTCAGGCAAAGACCAAACTTAAGCCCCATATGACACAACGGTAGAATACAGCAATGCTGCTGTAACATAATTCTGTGTTTTCTTGCTGTTACTCTCCTATTGTCTGTCTCCTCAGTGCCCTAAAAAAATGTCGACTCTGCAGATACACATGCTTATTTCCCCACATGAATAGCCCTATCAATTAATTAGGACTGCGTGCAAATACCAGAATAGCTGTCAGCACAGCAGTTTCCCATTCACTTCTTGGTCAAGTAAATGCCTTGTAGATAGCCTGTCCAAGATGTACCATCCAATGGGAATGTTTGGGCATGTGGGATCTGGAGTCTCCCAAAAACACGAGCTAGCTGTAGCTGAGCAACACCTGCAGGCTACAACCGTCCAGCAGCTTCGGTGCCAACCAAAAAAGCAGTGTAAGAATGGCCACTACGTTCAATAGGACTGTGTACGCTTCCCGTATGCAGTTTTACCAGGCTTCTTAGTATTGTGGGAAACGTGAACTGGTGTAGGAAAAAGGGGGTGGGCAAAAAAGAGCAAAACTCATCTTGGTGCATCAGTAGCTGGTCCCCATGAGGGTAAAGGGTGCAGCCAGCAGCATTCAAAAGAATAAGAAGATAGGTGGAAAACCATGGGGACAACTAACTAGTTCCTCACAGGCGGAGGTTCCGGGGCTAATTGTGGTCAATATACAGCTTCTAAGGGCTATGGAGCCCTAAACACAAAGGCGCCACTGAACATCTGTGATCTGGAAGGACCTGTGGCTACACTACCTTCAAGACCTTCACAGCCACAAGAGCCAGGAGGTTGTAATGTGTGATGAGGATACATCATTATTTTAAAAGCATTAATCGTGATATGTAAAACCAGTTCCACAGAAGAGATTCGTCTTTGCTGAGGATTAATGTGATGGATTGTGACAAATTTTCAGAGAGGTTTCTGCTTGAACACAAAAGACATCTTCATCATGGAAATTAAAACCCAAGTGTGTGTGCATGCTATGTACAGAGTTTGACTGTTATATGGAACTTTGAAAAGGTAAAGAAACACAGATGTTTACTCCAAATATTATGGCTATTCATTTTAAATATTGCAGTATGTTGTCTGGAATTCAATGAAAGAAAAAAAGCTGAAGGCTTTTTTTTTTCTCCTCCCACCAATTTCTCAAGGAAAGAAAAACAAAACAAGTGTAAGTTACTGTCAATGGTGTCTCTACCTAAAATAACAAATGTTCATCTTCTGCACAGATTTTCAAGAAATTCTGTATCATCCTTGACTAGATCAACCTCCTGGTTACAATCAAATGTAAACTCAATGTCTAAGATAAACACTTTGTAATCAAATTATTCCACTATGATGAATCAAACTGATTTTCAAGATAATTCATAGGCTGAGCATGGTGAACACAATAATATTGGAAAAAGACATTCTTTCACTCTAAGTGGTCTTATTTTTTTTTTTATACTAAATATGGGTGACCTTTTTCAGAAGTCCACATGTAACTTGCGTTTTCTACCCGAAACCAGAGAACATGCAGTATCAGCCAATTTCTCAATCAGAAACTATTTTTATAATTTCAGCAGTCCCTCCTTGAAATGTCAGTTGAAGTTTGCTCATAAACTCCAGAATAGACAGATCTGGAATACAACTGTAACACAAGGGTTTATACACCAGCTCTCTTTGGGTCATCTACATCACTGCTTGCAGCTAAGGAATGGAAGAATACAGCAATGACTTTCACCTTCCAGAAAACTCTAATATTGTGAAAAGGTCATTCTAATTTTTACTCCAATTCATCTTTCAAGATAAATTATTTATAAGCTGGTTTCACCTTTATCTTCAACATCCTATTTCTCAAAGTAGATTTTCCCATTCAGACAAAATTTAGCTTTGCTTTCAAAGATAAATAAATCCCGATTCTTTAAGCATATGAAAGAGCAGATTTTTTTTAAATCCTTAAGAGAGACAGAGGCTGTCAGTGATCCAGCAGTTCTACTGCAACAAACACAGATTTTTATTTTGTCTGTGCTTGACCTTTTAGCTTTGTGGGTGAACACTAACACTTGTTCCAAATTGGTTAAATTTGTTGCGTATGTTTCTTATAGCAAGCACTTTATGCCAATATTGAAGTGGGTAACTTTAAACCTCAGGCTCAGAGCCAAAACCATATGCCTGTAAGTGCCTAAATTTAGACACTTGTCTTAGAAAATTGGGCCTCGCACTGTAAGCTAGAGAACCAAAATGCAAACAATCTTGATATGCTGATTAACCGAGGGAAGCAAAGTGCAGCCTGCACTAAAGTCATACAACGTATAAACAGAGAAGAGAGAGGTTCTCTTCATCTATATTAGGAATTCATCGCCTCATTGACAGCACATTGTAACCTAGCAGAACAAGTCAGCCTCTCGTACACCTCAGTCAGAGAAGACAGAGAGCCTGCGTGCCTCAAGTCCCAAATCCAGGAGACATGCAAGCACAGAAGTGATGCTTCTGACACCCTGGGTGAGACGGAGACCCACAGAGAGCATCTGAGATACCTTCAGTTCTCTTTCCGGCCATCATCGTATTACACATCTACATATCTTTTCTATAATCTACTCGGGAAGGTGGAAACCAGCTGTACAGTGGCAATGGGATGACACCCTCTAAATCTTTCACCAGATCAGTATTAGATACCATAAGACACTTCACACGAAGGGTAAGCAAGGTTTCAGGTGAACAGGGAGCATCTTCTCCCTCCCTCATCCATCTACCATTCCCTCACTGAATTGATCCCAGTGCTCCAGAAGGAAGAGCAGAGCAATGCATGAGGATGCAAGTCTTGAAACAGTATTAAAAATTAGGTAAGAAAAATACATTTAATATAGAAGGAAATCAGTATCATCATTTCCTAAATAGACATGTGGGGTTTGATTTAAAACTTGGTCATACCAAAGCATTGAATTATCATTTCTATTCAGCCTTTCAGGCAAGCTCTAATTTTAAACAGAAAAAAAACGTTGCATAAGTGAATAGATAAAATACAGCATTATATCACATACAGTCACCTGTTTCCTACATGACAATATTTTAAACCTTAGACTCCAGTGGAAAAAGTCAGTAGTGCTACAAACAAGAAGGGGAGTTCATAAAACTACAAAACTTCCAACCACCTTGAAATATTGTACCAGGGAATCAATATGAAATAGGAAACTTCAACAAGTAATAATAATAAAAAAGTAATAAAAACCCAACCAAACAAAACTGTCTTTACCTTACACTAATTAATAACAAATAACCTTAAAAAATAACACAAGACAAAGATTCAACAGTTTACAGAGAATGCTCCATAGAGGGTTTTACCCCCCTAATTAAACCTTCCAACTGAAAACATACCAGCTAATGTAATTTTTAAACATGGTTTCCCTCAGTGTAATAAATTTGCCTAGAAGCACAGGCTAGTAGAAATAAAGAGGTGGGCATCAGTTGTAGTCTGCTGTGGGGATCCTCCCCGTATCACAGGCTGGCTTCTACCCTGATCAATCTTGAACGTGTATGAGAGAAAAGACGTTTACCGAGCAGAGTCTGCCTGACCTTAGGTAATCCCGTGGAGGAGTCTGGCACATGCTTGCTAGAAATAGTTTCCACTGACCTGATTTCACTAAGAGAGGAGGTGGAGTCAAAAGGCTCATTGCAGGCAAGTCTCTAAACCAGCAAACATCTATTTCACATTTATCTCTTTAGCCCTAAAGCCACAACGAGAAGTTCACACAGTTACGCTCTGCTACAACACAAACTGTGCTGCCGAGGGGATCGCCAAGCCAGAGATGCCACAACAGCTTTACCGGCAGTGGTCTCTTACTTCTGCTTTTGACAGCAAAATGAAGAAGTGATGAAGGAAAAATACTTCACTGAACACGCTTATGCCTCCAAAGCAACTTCAGTTTGGTTCATGTGGGTTTTTTGGTGAAAGGCCTCCAAAGCAACTTCAGTTTGGTTCATGTGGGCTTTTTGGTGAAAGCTCCCTAGAAGCATGTCACCTGAAAGAGTATTTACTTCTGAAGAAGTGTCCTGGGATACGCTAGATGTGCAGAACTCTCTAGCAGAGACTGCCTGCTTGAATTTTGGCTAATTCCCACATTGCAGCTCTCTCAGGGCTCCTGTGTAACCACTGGTAAGTGATCTCAGTGCAGTTTCAAGTGGACAAATGCCCAGCGGAGCAGCCAAGCAGAGAGCAGGTGTGGAAAACAGACTGACACCTCCCCCCCCCTTATTCACTCTGCACCCTCACTGCTGTACTGCCCCTTGGGACTTTCTGTGATCAGTTACCCAGAGCTGCTGAACATACCCTGCAACAATACATTTAAAAGACAAGAAAGCAAAAATAACCAACTGAACTCGCAGGACCAGTTGGTATTTCTGCACTGTGTTCTAACATGGTAACAGAAAACATCTATGTCTGTTTTCATCTGCAAATGTATTTCCTCGTAGAAAACAGCTGTTGTACCCTTGTTCCTCCCTTTTGTGGCTGATACTAAGCCACTAAGAGGGGAAAACACAGCAAGAAAGAACTAACCACTCAACAAAAATTCACTGCCTGAAGTGATGCTTGTTACTGAAGTATTAGCTTACACGTTTTTTTGAGGGAGTCTTTCAATAACCATCCCGTTCTAGACAGTTTGCTGAGAATGCTGCTGCTGTTCTGCATTTGGGATATAGCGAGTGCATAAAGATGTCCGTTCCTTTTGGAGAGTGATGTCCACCAAATTGTTCTTGTAAGAGAAACAGTTGACATCTGCAGGAAGGAAATCTGCTCGAGTCTCCCTGATAGTTCTCTCTAAGACCAACAGAAGATTGAAAGCAGTGCCAGTGTGTGTGTGGTGATTTTCACAAACCAAGCTTCTTTTCTGTAAGGAATGGCACTAAGAAACTCACATATGCACAATCATTCCCTCACGGTCACCGAATGAGCTGCAATACTAGGAAAATTTGCTTAAGCACTGCAAGAATTCAAAGAGGAAACAAAAAACTTTATGGTCTTAATAAAGCAAAGGATTAAAACAGATAGAACTTCCACACAGATGAAGAGCTCCTCGGAATTCTGTCCAGATGATCACATGCATACTCTATTTGTTCATGTAGCTTGCTAGATTGAAACCATATTTACTACTGGTTTCCAAAAATCCCAATCCGGATCCCTTGATTTATTACAAACAAATTTATCTCTAAAGCCATAATATTACTATACCCAGTCTGAGGCTGGGATACAAAGAAAAAAACCCCACCAAACTGTGTGTTGATATTACCATTTTTACAAAGTTGTATAGAAACTAGGCAACTTACCAGCATAATCCTCTTAGCATAAAGAAGAAGAAACGAGAGAGAGAAAGAGAGAAAGAGTTAGGATTTAGTTTTCCTACATACAGTGTATAAATGCCACAGCAAACCAAGCAAAATAAAATATGCATGCTTCAAAGATGATTTGAATTAAAGAAGCACAGCACTCGGTTATTTTACAATCAGTGTTCAAAAATGATTAGAGTTTTCTTTAAGAAAGTAGTCAAGAGAAAATTGCTACACTGTCACCACACTTTTTTGTGTGAAATATTTTTGTGAAATAATATAAATGAAAACTGGAAAAATACACATACAATTTGTAAAAACTAATTAAAATTAAGGTGTAGCAAACTGGAACTGGTTTTCATTAAAACCTGGCATGTAATAAATAAATAAATAAATAAATGGATTTTTCATTAAATTACTAGGAAAGTCATTAAAAACTCTTCAATGAAAAAATTGCTGCAAGCAGCTTGAGTATAGTTTGGATTGTGGGAGCCAGTGACCAGGCCTGCCTTTTGCGTGGGTTACAAGAATTAACTAGTCATCAGAAATGAAAAAGTTTCCTTACTTTTTAACCTTGAAGTGATGAGTCACAGTTTGATCTTCCATTTTCCAATTTACTTAAGACATGACTCAAAAGTTACCTTGTTCTACCCATCTCTACCTGCATTTTACAAGCTGTGTTCTCAAAATGGGGGAACTCCAAACAAACAGCACAAACAGCTATTACTAAAGTACCTCCCCCAAATTATCTATTTGCAAGCACACATCAAAAGGGTTATACAGGCAAGCTGTTAAGTGCACAAAGCAGGTCAAGAGAACAAATGAGGTATGATAGCTTTCAGCACCAACGCTGTGAAACACTCATTTAGCATTTAGTTCATCGCTTTAGAGAACTGACATCGCAAAGCTGATGGCATTAGAACTGGTTACATGCCTATTTGATGTTGATTAAAACTTCTCCCTTGAAGTTAGGTATCAGACTTATGCGATACTGAGACCTCAAATACAAGTCAGCAGATGACAGGCTTTTCATCCCCTTTTAAAGATTCCCTTCAATAAAGCGCTTTGCCTTCTCAATGCATGTCCCCAGCTACATTCACCCAAAAGAGTGGAAGGTTGAAGGGAAACGGGCATTGCTCCATGGATTCTGTCTCAGTTGCTTCTGAAGTCCTGAGGGAGGACTTGAAAGCCATCCTTCCAGCCAGGAGCCTGTTTGAATGCTCCCCTCTTACCACATGCAATAGATGTGGAACCATCAAACATGGGAGAATGAGAAGGGGTTGAGCTCATACATGGTAAAACTGAGGTCAGGGAGTATATTTTGTCCCTCTGGGTCATCACATCTGTTGAGATATGTGCATAAAGTCTCAGTGGGCAGATATAATTTACAGCTGAAGAAGACCAGTTTTAAGACAGATTGATTGCACTTTGGATTGCAAGTTTTTACTGATACCACTACAGTATTTTTATTTCATTTTAGTTTTTAAAATATACCATGAAGATGTAGTTCATATCCATACTACATTTTCCAGTTGTTTACTACTTGGCAGCTTTATGTTTGACTGAAGTTTAGGAATTGGTTTATGTCTTGAAGCATTAGGACAAAAATCAAATAACAGAGTAAGTTCAGTACCATTACTATTTCTAGCGATGAGAGATCACTAGAGAAAAGTAGCTCCATTTTCATCAAGAAAGCAGAAAATGTTGTAAACAGCCACCATTCCTCTTCTTCCATCCTCAGTCTCAGCTGGATCTCTATTTAATGTTTTCAGCGGCAGACAAGTAATACACCTCAGAGTGCATTTCTGAACACACTGCTCAGAAAAGCATGCTTTCTTGCCTTTCTCTGTCTCTCACACACACAGAACTACAGCATTCCAACCTCATTTGTAGGCTTCTTGATATGTCATGCTCTTTCAGGACATGCTTTTGTATATTAAAAGAACTGCAGAAAAAAATATAGAACTCAATTTCTCTAAATGCGTGAGTTACCCTCAAAAGTCTCAGAGGAACTTTGCCCCCACATCCCCTGCCCCTGAAATTTCATTAAATCCTTAAACCCACCACCTCACACAGACACATGCACAGAGACCACAAAAACCTTTGGTTTCCTTCTCTATGCCTATAAGACAGAGGCTTGGAAAAGGCATCAACCTACTTGTGCCAGTTTACAGAAGCTTTTCATAGTATGTTACTAATTACTCTTTATTCAGCCATTCAATTAAACAAGTGGAATACAGATTAGCACATTGTTTTCAAATCATGCAAGAGCATATCTTCTCCTCATAAACAAAATACATAAGGTTAGCTGTGTTTTTGCAAAGCATCCTCTACTGCTTCAGCGAAATCAAACAGAGACTACGGTATATACGAAGAACACTGTTCCACAGAAATGCATGGCATATAAAAAGTTGTACTATTTCTACATCAGCCACAACCCACCTCCGTGAGGGAACCCTTAAGCCCGGCACCAGCACTGAAAGGTGATTTCGTGTATGTGTCTGTCTGCTTGGGTTACCCACCCACCCAACCTCCCAGCTCCTCCAGCCACTCACCCCCTGACCAAGTCCTGTCCTCCCGCCCACTGGAGTGCCTGGGGTGGGAAACACCTTCCCAGTGGGGGCATCAAGATCAATCAGAACACAGCAAAGAATGATCCAGAGTGATGGCAGTGCCTAGGAAGGTGGAGGAGAGCAGCCCACCCCACCTCTCAGGGCAGACCACCAGGGACCAGAGCACCAGCTGTGCTCCTCACCAGCACTCCTCCAGCTCCAGCAAGCCACTGTACAGCCTCCCAGACCATTCTAGGTGGAAGTCTAGCTAACCAAGTTCTACTTTCCTAACTAGATAGTGCCTAGCAAGAAAACAGCAGAAACAATGAACCCATGCAAAAATCAGTGTTTATTTCTTCCTTCCTAAAACCAAACAAACAAACCAAAACATAACAACAAAAAACAACCAAAAAAACCCAACCAACCAAATAAAAAGCCTTAGAAAAAGCTTAATGGAAACAAAATTGCAGGTGCTCCACAGATTACAAAAATTATTCTTGAAACATACTGAATTCAACTAATGCTAATTGACACAGGACCCAGCTCGCAGACTCACTCACCCGGAAAAATCTGTAGTGAGAATACCATAATGAAATATGTATATTCGGCTTATGTGGCACAACGTGAGGTATCCCATAGCTACGACAAAGGAGTACCTAAAAACGTAACATACAGAACACATAGTTACCAACACAAGTACTAACAAGAACTAGAATTACTCAAATAGATTCTGGGCTTGTTCAGGAGTAGAGTTTGACTTTTGCAGGTTAGGTTGTTAAGAACTCTGAAGCTACATTGCAAGATCTGGCAGAAACTTTCAAAGAGGATTGATGGTTTTGTGTACACAGCTGAAACGTTACAGAGGTGTTTCCTCACGCTGGGGGTGGGAAAAAAGAAGAAACAGGACCACTTCAAGTCAGGCATTTCAATTTTAAAGTTCCCACCCTCACATATTATTTTGAAGTGTCTGACCCAAGCATTTGAAACCAAATGCTACTGTATGCACAACACTGAAGTTATCTCCTGCCTTTTTTGTCTGTGAATGTTCTTTATTTACATGTACAACTGTTCCTCAGATCTACCAGAAACTAATATTTCACGTTTTCTCTCTCCTGATTTTGTATCAAGGCAGATAATGACACAGCCTAACCTTTTCAGCTCTACATGCTGAAATACACCATCTTCCTGAACAAGCATAGAATCATTTAGGTTGGAAAGGGCCATTAAAATCATTGTGGCCAACCGAAGAAACATTCCTTAAATGGAGTGTGACAAATTCACTCTCTGTTTTTCAAGATGATCCTAAAATTATGTCAGGTAGGACAGTAGCATGACTTCATCTTAAGAGTTGAATTGACTGAGGAGTGAAAGTATTTCACTGTCTAGGTGGGGCAGATACAGCCTTCATAGAGCTATCTTCTCCCTATATTTACCCGAGCAAGAAAGAGGACACTGGGGAAGGAAGAAGTGAGTGGATACTTGGAACAGACTGATACATGAAGCAAACTAGACAGTTCAATGGAGAACTGGGACACCAGAATGAAACGCTTGCATCACATGGGCAGGCATCAGATCCTCAGACAGCCCTGGCCCTGAAGACAAGTGAAGAAAGGGTTTCCATTCCCCAGCTTAGGCTGATGTGGATGTGAGCACTCAGCAGCAGCTAGAGAAGCAGCCACACAATACAGAGACAGAAATCACCTGTAAAACATCCAAACCACAGTATTAACTGCATGCTGTTAGGGAGACCAACACAAAAGTGAAGAAGTGGGATGAACTGCCAGCTCGACCTTCTAGCCTGCTATGAAGTAGCAGTTTTACAAATAAAAATTCCTATTTGTGCAGATCAATGGGAAGCAAAAGACTCCACCTGCACAATTTTAAAAACTCCCACATGCTGAACTGTGACAGTGAGTATGATACCCACAGGAGAAGGCTCAATGATGAGCAGAGTTCTTCCACATGAACTTCCTCTTAGTAAGTGAAAGAAGCAGATACAACTAGGATGTAGTTTTCATTTCCATATGAAAGCACTTTTTGCCTTTGGGCCAAGAAGGCACTCATTTCATAAAGCACTTCAGGAGTCTTAAGTGTCTTTCTTCCTCTCAGACACTCATATAGGGAAAAGAAAGATCCCATGGTGGAGAACTTCTCATGATGATGCTGTAAGCTCCTGCTTCAAAGCAATGACAGTTCTGGTACTTTCTACTTTTCAAGCTCAAAGCCCAGTATCAAGTGCAAGACTTAATTTCATAGATCACTAACTTAAGCTGCCACAGTGACCTTATTTGAACTACCTAACTCAAGAATAAGTGGAAAATACCTAAGGGCCAAACAGCAAGGGGAAAACACACTAAACAGGATTATCAAAAGCGATTCTCAAGACACAAGATGAAGGAGAATATGACTTCATTATGTTCAAGAAACCAGAGGTTTGGGCATAAATTATTAAGCCTGCAAAAGCCAACTTTTGAGGCCAGCAATTTCATAGGGAAATGCAATATATCAATGCAAAAACCACAAATTGAGATTACAGCTGCTTCTGTAGCAGAATGAACAAAGTTCCTGCAAGTAACTGGGAAACAAAAGCTCTAGACTTACAGCCACATCAGCTCACCTGTGGATGTTGGGAATACTCGCCATATTCATAATGACATAGTTCATCATCACCAGGACAAAAAGATGAATGGAATACCTTGAAGACAATAAAGTGAGTATTTAGGTAATTTCTACGTGACCTGGAAGGGCTGGCAGTTCAGAGCGAGAGAATATTTTTCCATGCAAATGACATAAATGGAATGTCATATCAGGGTATCAGTAAACATGGATTATCACAATGACATCTTTATAGCTTGACTATCCATCAGAAGTTAATATTTATGCCAAGATGTATTGTCAATGTATTTCAGTGAAAGAAAGAGCAGCCTGGCTCAAAGTGCACATTCAAACTGAACACATCTTTTCCAAAAGAGGCATCTTTGCAGCAGGCTGGTGTGGCTTTAACTTCCAGAATAAACACCACAGATTAAACACTTCACTCAAATACTTTCACGGCTCATTTTACTTTGAGGGTTTGGGAATTGTTTAGAATAACATAGAAAGTGCCTTAAGACTAAAACGATGTAATCCAGAAAAGCCAACATGAAGTTTAAAAACATTTTTTACCCAAGCCTTGTCTACATAGTGACTACATACTCACCACCCAAAGCAGAAGACAGCAAAGTATATTCCAAAGAGGGTGGCAAATGCATGGCGAACAGCAGAGCTGGCATGACTGGGACCCAAGTAAATACGAAACCAAAATGCAGCGAGAAGTGCAAACAGTTGACAGGCTACAAAATTGATCTGTAAAAGACAAACAAAACAAAAAATGGTTGTGATTCTTGGAGGAAGAGGGGAAGGAGTCTCTCCATCCACAGAACAATAAAAAGTAGAGCCAGGAAAAGGAGGAGGAAAAGTGAGAGCAATGCATCTTTTATTTCTTAGCATTCTGACTTGTGAGCCCAAGCGATAACTTTGCTTAGCCAGTGACAGAAGGGATTAAAGAAGCATGTATCCACCCAAAAACTCATACAAGAGGACAAGCAGGTTCCAGTCATCCAAGGTAGGGGCAGGCTCTGGGCTGTTCCCACTCTCCCCAGGGCAGGGCTCTGCTCTGCTGCCAGCAGCTCTGGCATGCCAGCCCGAGCCATGTTCAGGGGACATCAACCCCTTTCTGTCTTCTTGTTAGGAGACAGAGGCCAGGAAGCAGACCTGGACTCTGAAGCATTGCCCCAGTGCCTGACTTTCTACGCGAACCCCAAAACAAGGGCAAAATCAACACTTCTGGTGTGATGCTATTTTGCAAGCAACAACTCACAGCCTTCTTAGCTGAAATCCTCTACTTCACAGCATCCTCCAAGCTGGCCTCTCAATTGACCATTTTTTCGAAGTTCAAGAGTGCAAAGAAAACAACTTTGCTCTGCTATCACACAGACATCTAAAGGAAAATGCTTCTCAATGGTTCTTTGGCATGTCTCTGTAGAGCATGGGAAGCAGTCTGGCCCCATTGTAAAGAGAAGCCAGTGACAGTGGGAGTACAAGACAGGTAGATTTGGAGGGCAAGCAATCTGTGACTAGAGGCTACTCTTATCAGACACAAGGACAAGCAATAGCTTCGGTATCCTCAGAGCAAAACCAACTCCAACCTGCATTCTTCATGTCACCTTCTCTTTGACAGCCTCAGCAAAAGTCCCAGAAGTCAAAGGAATAACAGAGCTCAGAAACTGCCTATAACAGAGCAATATAGCATGATGATACATCCCTAAGCCTAGCCTGGACCCTAGACAGTGGGAGTTAAATTAATTTATTCAGCTGCAATCTTTTCTTTTACAAAGGAAAAAATAAACAAAAAAAATCACCCTGGGCTCCCCAACAGCAAGTCATCCTGGACTGAAAAAAATAAATAGGCTGCAACATTTAAGCAATCAGTTGGATTAGAGGATTATCCAAAGCTGTCAGTCCAGGACAGGATGAAATATCTCACTTGGAAATGCTCTGACATGCTGGTTATCCAGAGGTGGTTGGATTTGGGCAGGCTTCTTGTCAAAAACATTTACAATGTGTTTAACAAGATGCTACAGCCCCAAACTGCTTTCATTCTGGTGGACTACATCCAGCACAGTGCTGTACAAGCAAATGCGTTTATTAAAGGTTTGTTGGGTATGTTGCTGCAGTTCTTTTATTTCAGTGATGCAGGCAGCCATGCGATAGATTAATGCAGTAATTTAAATACTTGGATATGCTGAATTTTAGTTTTTTAGAGCAGAGACAATATCAATTTATTTCTTGTTCATGTAAGTAATCAACATTTATAACAGATAGTATCATAGAACTACACTCAAATGGAAGTAATTCTCATTTTCCATGCAAGATTAAAGAAGTAAGAGAACAAAATTGCACTGGTCTCACAAAAGCCCAGATGCTGCAATACAAACCCCAAACTCTCATCTGGTCTATTACCATACAGTTCCACTCAGAACACTACTTCCTCCTCCCTCCTCTCCTTCCGCAGCCAGAGGTACTACAGAAGTAGCTGAAGAGAGGATATGCCCTACAGGGCTGCTCTGATTGCATCCTTTCTAAACAAGCTTCTAAGACTGATGGATCCCAGTTCATCAACGACAATTCAGTGAACCTTAATCCCACTTCAGCCTGCTTCATGGTCTTACATCCAGTGCAGCAGCTCAATTTTGTGGCATGCAGAGCTCCTCTGATTCAGTATAAAGAAGGAAAGTGCAGATACTCCAAGAAACTTGATGTGGCTGATTGTTTAGAAGACAATACCCACTTCTGTGCAGCATCGCTCATAGAAGCTTTATGCCAGTAAAAATCATTGAGATAAGCAGCTATTTGCTTTTTACTTTCATTCAGTTCTTGTATGTTCAGTTAAAAATGCTGGGACTTAAGAGGTTCACACGCACAGCAAAATGAAAGTGCAAGACCCCATACACACTTGTAACAGCATTTACACAGCCAAGGCAGGTAAGTGCAGCAGCAGCAGAAAGCAAGCAGCAGACCTCATCACAATCTAACACACCATATATGACAGCACAGCAGCCTTGCATACCTACACTGTTGCTTGCTACTTGGTGCTGCTTGGATTAAAGTTAGCACAGGTACACCAACCATGCTACTACCACATCTTTAATTTGTTGTGCAAAGGAACCCAGACAATTTCTTCTCCACCGTGTTCTTGCAAGAGTTGCAGTAAAGCCTTGTACTAGGATAAAAGCAGAAGTACATGCTTGCCTTACATTTCAATCAGCTTTCAATTTATAAGTGTTATTTCTGCAGAGCAGCCAAACATAGAATCATAGAATAGTTAGGGTTGGAAAGGACCTTAAGATCATCTAGTTCCAACCCCCCTGCCATGGGCAGGGACACCACACACTAAACTATGTCACCCAAGGCACTGTCCAGCCTGGCCTTGAACACTGCCAGGGATGGACTATTCATAATTTCCTTGGGCAACCCATTCCAGTGCCTCACCACCCTCACTGTGAAGAACTTCTTCCTTAGATCTAACCTAAACTTCCCCTGTTTAAGTTAAAAGCCATTACCCCTTGTCCTACCACTAGAGTCCCTAATGAAGAGTCCCTCCCCAACATCCTTGTAGGCCCCCTTCAAATACTGGAAGGCTGCTATGAGGTCTCCACGCAGCCTTCTCTTCTCCAGGCTGAACAGCCCCAACTTTCTCAGCCTGTCTTCATACGGGAGGTGCTCCAGTCCTCTTATCATCCTCGTGGAAACATCAGAGACCCAAAGTACTCAGCAAGCAATCATGTCAGAATACTAGTTTACTCTTTTTGTAATGAATTAAGCTAGAAAGTACCTTAGAGGAATGTCTACAACACACCATTAGAAGTTACAGATACAAGATTCAAAACCCCACTTTTTCAGGATCCATGACAGTGGCACAAGTACATACTAGGATTCCTCAGGGTCATATGAACGTTACATGACCTACCACAACAGCATCAAGTGAGAAGGCTGCACCCAATGCATTGCCTGGGAGACCAACCCCCAGATGCAAAAAAAAAAAATGCAGTCTGAAATGCAGAAAGATAAGACTTCTGCTCACTGGCTGAAAACATTCATGCCTTTGCTCTTCCTTCTGCACTGCAGCCACCGTAACTCTTCGGCAGCTTTCCAGGTTCCTCTCCTCCATGGCCATGCTTTTCTGACAGGCAGCAGTGCTGCATTTAGGCTTTCAGGTTTGGGGTCTTTTTGTGTGTCTCTACAGTAACGCATACACAATGCAAACAACATGATCAGTTTTAAAAGATTCATCAGAAGAGGAGTTGGAAGAGGGATGCCAACGAACAAGAAAACCAGGTAAATACAACAGTTACTGATAAAACCTTTCTGTCATCCTTGAGGTATCTAGTATCTGTCAGAAAAGAACATTGGGAAATAGTGTTGGAGAATACTTCTTTTACCTGTCTACCTATAAACTTGCACTCAGAATGTGAATGCACCAGGATGACCTCTGATTTCTGTGGGGTTAAGTCCGAAGAACAAACTTATCTATGCAGTGTTCACTGCAAAGTCTAGCTTGCAGTTTACTCCAAGATTGACTTTTAGAGGTACTGAGTAATTGCAGAATACTTCTGGAGATTACAGAATTACAGAATCATTGGGGTTGGAAGGGACCCCTGGAGATCACCCAGACCAACACCCCTGCCAAGGCAGAGCCATCTACAGCAGGTTACACAGGAATGAATATCTCCAGAGGGAGACTCCATGACCCCCCTGGGCAGCCTGTTCCAGTGCTCTGCCACCCTCAGTGTAAAGTTTTTCCTCATGTTGAGGTGAAACTTCTTGTATTTTAATTTATGGTCATTGCTCCTTGTCCTGTCACTGGCCACCATTGTAGGGGCTGGCACCATCCTCCTGGCACCTGCCTTTGGGATATTTATATGCATTAATGAGATGCTCTCTGTCTTCTTTTCCCTAGACTAAACAGGGACAGCAATCTCTCCTCATAAGAAAGATGCTCCAGACCCCATGTCATCTTTGTGGCCCTCCTCTGGACCCTCTCCAGTAGCTCCTTGTCTTGTACTGATGAACCCAGAACTGGACACAGTACTCCAGATATGGCCTCACCAGGGTCAATTACAGGGGGAGGATCATTCCTTCTGAGTTTACTTGAGCCAGGTTGAAATCTTGAATAAAAAAGGCCAAATCTTTTCTTAACTATAACTTGTCACAGAGGGGGAGGGACGTTGGTTGTTTCTTGAGTATGAGGAATGTAAGACAAATGTCCAGTAGAACTGGGGTGCTCCTTTCCATATGGTGAGAAAAAAATCCATTCTGCCTCGCAGGCTGAACTCCATATTTAAAACTGAGCACCAACTCTGGTAGCAGACAAGATGTGGTCTGTTCCTCACAGAGTAAGGAGGATCTCCAAGATATCAAGTGATATGATAGCTTTTCATATGACTACCACCTTTTATTTAGTTATTTACATGTAACATTTCAAACACATGCAGCATTCACATACATACAAAGACTGCCAGTTCATCTGACAGTGACTTTACTACATTCCGTTTAACATTAATTTTATTCTCTACTCTAAGTAATTAAGTTACATAATTTCAAGTAATGTTGTACTGCATAACAAGTGAAGTAAGTCACACTTTCCTCCCTTTCCCTTCCCAAAGAGAAAAGGGTTCATATTGTTCTCTTTTGGTTATTTCCACTTTTGCTAAAAGGACTTTGTAAACAGTAAACTGAGGGCTTCTGAACGTTGATGGGTTGTGTCCACAGAAAAATTACATGGAAATAGAAATTATGAGAATTAACCTTTCTCCTTCCAACTCAACATTATAAACTATTTAACCTATGTTTTTAGGTTGCCACATTTATTCAGTGTTGCCATCAAATTTTTGCATGTGGTTTCAACTTTGCTAGCAGAGAAGAAACACCTTTGCTTTTTACAGTCATTTTCTTCCATGCTCTAGTGAGCAAGATGTAATAAAAGCAGGAATCGGAGCACATGACATGTTGCCAAAACAAGATACTATCTTCCTTTCATTTTCCATGATTAAACATTGGAAGACAGAAAGGCAGTCTCATCACAGTATCCTGGAACGACATCTGGAAGACGTGTATCTGAGTCACAGCCAGCTGAAGACAGCCTTGTAATGCAGAAACAAGATATCTGCACTTCTGGAGACAGAAAATTTGGAACAGCTCCAGCCAACTGGGTTGATCATTATCATGTCTGGTTAAGAAGTTCTTTAATATCTAATAGTTTGGGCTTTAAAAAAACAGGTGGTTCCAGAGCATGTAAACACCAGGTATGAACAGTAAGAAAAAACCAAAACATAGTTCCTCCCTTTATCCATTCAAATTCTATAGTAGCAATCACTCAAAGTGAAATTTAGACTACAAATCTGAGTTTTATACAAAGCTAGCAATCAGGTCAAACCAACCAAGCAAGCACCTATGATGTTGACACTAGCATAATCAAACATAGTAGTTTCAAGATCCCCCTATACTATTATGCTAAAATCAAAGCCCTCAAAGTACACGAAAGGTTAGTTCCATATGTCTCAATCCTTTGCATCTTCTCCCATTTGTAATAGGGTGAAACCAACTTGGCAAATGTTGGACTGGTACAGCAGGAAGGGGAAACACTAACTCCTAGGGACCTGGATCCACCTTTTCAGTCATCTCCATCAACAGGCAGGGCATATTACATGGCAAAGTCATCTCTTCATCCTCCTAACCATTCCCAGAGGAAAACCATAAGACTTTCTGCTCTTTTATTAGGTCTCATTAACCACCTGCAGGTGGGCATTGTCAAGAGCAAAAGCCAGTTGGCAAGTCACAGAAGTCCAAAATACCTGGCATTAAATACCTGTGTCTTGAAATCTCAGCATTTGGAGGACAAGGAGCCGTAGTACATTTCCAAAAGGAAACTAGCAAATATATTGTTTGGTACACCAAAAAGTAACTGAAAAAAAAAAAACCCACAAAACTCTTACAAGGAGAAATTGGAAAGTGATTTTCCTAGTTTAAAGTTCTTGAGATGGGGAACAGAAAATACTAGAGGAGGCAAAGCCTGACTTTATAATTTTCCACTAAACCATCACAAATAGTCTTGGTCACCGCTTACCATAGTTCAGGGTAGGCTGCTAATCACCCACTTCAGGAAGCTTCAGTTGCCCCAAGCCATGCATCTGCAAATATTCCTATTATAAAAAGTGGTAACAGACATTTGAAGGTAACTAGATCACACTCTTGGAAGAGATAAGTAAGTTTAAGCACATTATTAAGTAGCAGACATAAGTCTGTTATTTCAGTGCTTTTAACATTTTCCTTATAGTTAAGTATCAGGAAGAAATTTCCTGCATTCTATTTTGACCACAAAAATACTTTGCTTTTCCTTTACTACTTTATTCCTCCCTTACACTAGCAGAAAAACTGATCTCATTTTCCAAAAATCTAGGAGGATACAAAAATTGACCACGCAGTTCTCTCCAAACTCCAAATGGCAATTAAGTCTGTCACCCAAACTGGACAGCCCTCTGCAAGCAAAATTCCTGTTAATGTTATAATTCATTCACTATGAAAATCACTATAAGAAATCACACTGCTAACTTGCCATTTGTTGGATGACAAGGTGCTGATGTGTCCCCCAAACTCTGGACACAGAAAAGGCATGCTGCACGTTCACAGATGTTCACGGAGGTACAAGTGTGTTACCACACAGCCAGGCTGCCAGAATATTCCCAGCTAGCACTCAGGTCCATGCCCACTTCAATGTGCAGCAGATGATGCAAACTATCCTCACATTATAGGTATCACAGAAGATACCTCTACCAGGTCTTGTACTTACCAGCCAAATGAAAGAATAAGGCATTAAATCTGCATTTTGTCTGCTGAACAATAAAAGTATACGAGCAGAGGCCTCCTATGGTGACTCACTATAAAGATGAAGTTGCAGCTCATGGTCAAGAAACTGTATTTGCTGCTATCTGCTAATGACCCACTGAGCATTAGTTTAAAGGCTGCTACAAGGTTTTTATCTGGTAAATTAGAATTTCTCCTTTATTCACAAACTTACCACAGATCATCAAACAGCTGCTTTCAGTATTTGGAAAAGCATAAATAACTACGTTAATAGAGACTATTGACAGCAACATCAATTCCTTCTCAAGTCAAACCACTGCCTGTGGAATCCAACAGTGCTTGGGTAGTATTTTGGAAAGGGGATGCCATAATAAAGCATTCCACTTTGCCAGATATCAGTCCCATCTTCCAGGATGATGTCTTTCTTGCAAAGAATAAAGCAAGAACTACAGAAGTGAGATAACTTGTTTTCTCTGTTTAAAAGATTATTTTGCACATACAACAAAAGTCATTCAGCAAATAACACATTTAACTTCACTTTGCTGGAGACATTTCTACTTTGATGTTGAAAAATAGACTTGCCCTTATGATAGCATTTCATAACATCCAAATTGTGATATTTTAAATGGGTGTGTTAAGAATGAGAGGTGGAATATTCTTTAATCAGATCATCTCAAAGATATCTGATACTTACTGAAATTTTTCAAAATATTTTGATCTACCAGACTGTTTTTATGAACCGTAAGGACAAATATTTTCTGCAGAGATCACTTAGCTCTATGCAAGGGAGGAGACAAACACTCCAAAATAAGAAAGCGATATCACAGAAGCAGTGGCAAGTTTCCCACTGCTAGAATTTTGACTTAGGATTCCATGAAGGAAAAGGATTCATGTAACATCATCTGTGCAACTCCCCTTATTGCCCACAATAGTATTAATTTACATAGAACTCAGTGCACCAAGAGCCAGCACAAACAAGCGCTTGTGAAGAAATCAGAATTGACTGTCACTTGCAAGCTGCTGTATTTTCTGTCTACAGCCAGGCACTGTGAATTGCAAACAGCATGGATCAGAGGAGACAAATTAATTTACACTGGTGAAATACTGATACAACTACTCAAAAGTCACATCTCCAATTTTATACTGAAACAACTCATTTCTCTGACTTTGAGTTGTAGGAGTCCTGTAGAAGACTTTGTGGGGGACAAAAGCAAAGGTTTGAAATCAGAATTTCTTTTGGGGAGCAGGAGGAAGAGAGAGAACGCGAGTATAACGCACGACTAATTTAAGATTATTGTCCCTCTTCAACAGCAGCACTAAATTCTCATAGCCCTGGCTTTTTTGTTGCTGTCGCATGTGGAATATGGAGTTGGCAAAGCAGAATATGCCAAATTGACAGTATTTTGGCCTGTTTTGCTGTTTTCCTGGGTAAATTCTGCTGTTTCCCTACTTACGGGTCAAATATCCTTCCATGATTTAGACTATAAACTTGAAACAGATGTTCTTTCTGGATTACTTCTATGAAGCCACTAGCACAATAATCACTACCAGGACACACAAATGCAGCTATAGAACAGATTAAACCCTGAGTCATCAGAAATTTTAAAGGAAAAACATTCAAGTCAAAAGTAAGCTCGAGAAGTCAAATCTACATCATAATGCTAAGTCACACCCCTGGACACTTACCTTTGATGGCTGATAAATTTAACATGTGGACCTGATCCAAAGACAGCTTTAGCTTACTGTCAGCAGCTCATACACTGAACTGTAATGATCCTGATGTTGGACAGGACTTTAAAGTAGTGATCATTTATGCACAATGGTTCTGCCACTACTCAGTAATTACTGTTCTCTCAGCAAGTAATGCCAAAACATAGCATGATGAAATTTCATTGTACCTGAGATAGCCAGCATTAATTCCTACTTCTAATAGAAGCATCAGTACAATTAAACCAGCTGGAGCCTTTTTTTAAACCAGAATGCCTTTAGGTTGTTAGGAATGCTGCCTTGTTTCTTCAGACCACTCAGCAGTGAGGTAGCATGTTAATTACAGTACCTTTAACCCCAAAAGAGTACTTTAAAAAGAATAATTTGACATACATCTGTACAAGTACAGTTGCATGGTATAACATTGCAGACATGCCTAAAAGCAGAGCTACAGCCAGCAGGTAAGAGCATGGAGGATATTTTAAAGAGAAAAGGGAAAAGAGGAGACGTCATTATTCAAAAAGGAACTTTGGCAGGGGGAAAAACTCAAAACAAAAAAACAAAACACCCAGCACCAAAATCAAAAAACACCACACCCAAGACTACCAGCCTTGATTTTCCAAAAGCTTTCAAAGCAAGTAGAAAGCCACAGAGATCTTGAATGTCTCATAGGAAATATGTCATCTTGTACTGCCTATCCTCCTTGCTTATGCATAGATTCATACTGATACAGCAGGAAGAGCCTGACCTTATCACACTACTCCATCACTCTAGCCCTTTTCACAGGGTCCATTCAGAAGACCCAATTTGAGCATATGTAAAATTAGGAGACAAATGCTGAAGTGAAAATGAACAGAAACAAGAAAACAACAATTCCAGAGAGTAAAATACAGCAAAGCAGAGACCTGAGTGTTTGTAAAGCCTCCTCTGAAAGTCCCTAGAGCTCCGATGGTGGGAACACCACAGCACTGCTTTCCTCCTTTCTCTGCCATCTGTAGGGCTTTGACAACTAACTGGAGCTTGCATCCTTAGTTGTCTTGATCATTAATTGAATACACCAGTTACCCATCTTTTTCTCAGAAGCAAATTCTTGCTAATAGATATTGTTCCCAACTGGTCTTTTTGGGCTTTCAGGCCTGATGATTGTCCCCAAACCACAAACAACTATTTTCACACAGCCTCTCAGGAAACTTGCTTAGCCCCTGCTCTCCACCACCATCACCCTCATCCAACACAAACAGGGGGTCAGCAATAAAAAGGAAGCAGGACCAAGACAGGTATCATCAGACATCATCCAGCTCAACTTCATCAGCCTCAAGCTCTAACAGCTCAGACTTCAGTTCAGTTTCTTCCTTTCTATTCTTCAGTACGTAAGTAGCAGTGCTAAGAGCAGCATCAAAACAGATCTACATTTCCCCCCTGACTCAAAGGTTTCATTTTTTAAAACTTAAGCTACACCGCAGCAAGTCAAGCACCTTTTCACTTTGTCTATGTAATTGATGCAACTACATAGCTGATTTATTTAAAATGCAAAGAAGGAAGACAATACAGACCTATGCATATGCCACCCTGCTGGCACATATTTCTGTGGCTTCAATGTAAGTTATATTCTCCAAATACCAATAGGAGTTGCATGAATGTCGGAATGATCAGATCCTTATAGCAATGTTTCTAAAGTCCCAATTCATAAACATGTTGAAATTTCATCATCTGCACATATTCACCAATTTAAGAATAAAATAGGAGGTTTAAAGTGCAATTCTTCGCTAGAACGGGAACTGGCACATCTAAAATAACTTGACCCGTTATTGCTGTTGCAATGTCTGTGCAATTCTATTTTCAGTTCCTTTTCTATAGAAAAATGTGTCAGTGGCCTCTAAAAATACACACCAGTACAAACAGAGCAGTTTTGTTCACATTATCCCAGTGATATCCTAGTAAGTGCACACAACAGGAAGAAACAAACATTAGTAAGGGAAAAAAAATGCCAACTTCACAAGTTACTCTAAACCAAAACTTGGACTTTTTTTTTACCCACTGTAGACATTGTAAGCAGTGTGTTAAATTTAGGCACATTATCCTTGGAATTAAGTGGCTTGATCGAAGAAGGCTTGGACCTTTCAGACGTAGCAATGGTATTATATAAGAATTTAATAGGACCTTACACACTGAAAATCTGGAACATCCTGTATTTAAACACTTAATCATGCTCATACAAACTTAAAAAAAAAGGCACCATAAAACCTAGCATATTGGGACATACTTTAAAAATTTATGCAAGGACTTTGATATAGAAAAGGGTAGAATTTATCTGTCCTTACACTGATGGGGATACCTGAGCTAGTCCATCTAAATTTCTTTTATTGTCAATGGGGAAAGGAGGCAATTCTAGGTTGCAGTTCATCTAATCCTAAAGCATGAATCTAAAACAGGTACTTCTACTATAAAAGTAATCTAGATGAGTAAGTTTAGATGTAGAAATGTACAATACAGACTTCCAAAGGCGAACAGTAGCCATACTACGTGCATTAACTTTAACAGAGCAAAAAGCTGTCTTTGGACTGTGAAACTGGACTTCCATTTAATTATAAGAAATTAAATTTTCAAAGATGATCCACAGTTCCTGGTGCTTCGTTTTTTGGTTTACCACTTAAAGACACCATAAAATGGTATGATATTCCAGAAACTGGTATTCTGCAATAAACTAAGCCCGCTTCAAGTGTCTGAAAAAGAGCTAGGGAAAAGAGGGGAAAGAGAGAAGGAGTACCAATCAAGGAGGCACTTTGGAGGAAAAAAAACATAATTACTTCCAGATATATCTACTGCCAGATATGTGTGGAAGAGTTTGAGAGCAACAATGCTCCTACATGGTGTGTGAGGTCAAACACATCCGATTTCCTGCTTCTGCAAGCAGGTGCTACAAACCTCAGTTCTTCCTGCCCTTTTTCTTGTCTAAGCAGTTTTCTGTCTCTGAAACACCCAGCAACAGCACTTGTAGAAGAAGAGAGGGAGAACCTTTGTGAACAACAAAGAAAATGCTTACAGTTGAGCTCAAAAACATCACTTCAGGGTACATCAAGATAGAGAGATGAAGAGCTGTGTTCTTCTGCCCATGCTCCAACCTCTTAAAATAAGGGGCACAGATCTCAGGGTGGTACCATGCCGTTTGCAAGACTACAGAGCCACAGAAATTAGCAAAAGAGGTCCAGAAAGTATTCCCAGCTGCCTTTCAACATGGAACTCCCTCACAGGCAGAAAAGAATACACAAAGACTTTGGGAAGCCATCAGTAAAGGACAGGAAAATCTGCAGTAATCTGCTCAGGCTTTTTCATTTTGTAGAGATAGTAACAGTCAACTCAACCTGTGCAGATGCCCAACTGGGAGTTTTTTCACAAGAGGAGAAAAAGCAGTATGCCACAAAAGGAGGAAATATACACATAATCACCTTTCTTTAGTAGTAAACTTTAGTCAGAGCCATTTATTTGACTGGGAAAATCAGCTTATATTTTGGCAATTATCTTTGCAAACATAACAGTCAGTAACTCACTCTCTTTTTTTCCATAAGCAATGAAAACTTTATATTCTGCAGTTGCTTGCAGAGTACCCCATTTACAGTGTGGCCTTTGATTCTGCTGGCAAGCAGATTTTCTAGATAGCTGTTTTCTTTATTTCTTAGCCTATTTCCGAAGAGCTGTATGTGAGTTGTTTTGTTTTGGGTGTTTTGTTTGTTTGCTTTCAACTCACGCACAATTATCTTCTTTATTCCTTTGCTGTAACAGTGACTGTGTAGAACTAGCAACGCTCCATAACTGACAGTTTCAGATACTCACTTTCTCAATCATGAGATTTCACAGTCATAAATACTGCTCGTCTCTATTTTTCTACAGATTAAAAATAAAACGATTGCTCTATGCTGTTCAATACAAGATGTGTTTATCCAGCCCTCATTCATGTGGGCTGCAGACTTATTTTTAATGCCTTCAGAACTGCGGCAGGAAGAGAAGCCACCAATAAAACGTGTACAGTGATGATATCCTGTTGTGGCTGGTTTTTCCTTCCTTATTTCTACTTGGAATTTGCAGCACAGTCACTTCATGCTCGTTTATTTTGGATCTTGTACCATACAAGAAGACAAGAACATAATCCCAGCTGTTCAGTTATGCCTGTGTTATAATCATCTTACATCTACAGCAAATATCTCTGGAAGCTGAACTTTGGAGCATGTCTAATTTTAGGTACTCAAATTTAGACACTGCTGAAAACAAGTAACTTGGAGATGACAAGCACTTGGGAGTCTGCACAAGCCAAACATCTCAAACATCACTAAACTAAAATATCTGGAAATGATTAGTACCTTTCCTAAAAGGTCATGTTCTGATTTAATTCCAGGGGCTATCCCCTCCAAAATAAAATAAATAAAAAAAAAAAACAAAAAAAAAAAACAAACCCAAAACACAACAACCCAAAACCAAAAAGCTTTTCCTACTTTTCAAACTTAGCAACCAAATCAAAACAAAAACTAACAGGGAAACACACAGCATGAGCAAGTGTCAAATGGTGAATAAAGACATGTAAAATAAGCAATTAAAAAAGAAGACATACTTGGATTTTGACATTAATTTCATTTGTACTGTACTATCTTTGAAGAAAAAAGTATTTAATTTCCTTGCCTCATTACAGTCATGCTGCTTTCTTTATACATCCCCCACTAGTGTTCAATACGTCTATTTGCACACAGTACAGCAGAACTTTGGGTTGTAACACTGATATTTTCCAAAGATAACTGCCATATCAGAAGGACAGAAACCCACCCACGTCCGTATTACTTAACCACAGTATTATATTTTCCCCCAGTACTCTTGCCATGCTATGAGTCAGCAGTAGCAGAAAGTTAACTTGATTTCCTTTACAAAAGACAGCAAAATGTTGCGCTACAGCAATAAGACTCGTTTTTTTTCCCCCTATAACAGTTTGGGGGAAAAAAAGGAAAGAATGCTTTTACATTGTACAATTATTACAGTGATACTCCTACTATGCAGAGACAGGCAACTTATTGTCCAAGAAAGAAAGTACAGCAACAAAATTCCAGAAACTCCAAGTGAGATCTTCTCAAAATACCCTACAAACTTGAATGTAGCCAGGGGAAAGAAATTCAACAATCCTTTAAGTTGCATAAATAATTATAACTTCCCTTTCAAACAAACCCTTTACACACAAAGCCTAAAAAAACATGCTTTAAAAGAACTAGGACATTGCACGATCCACACAGCTGGCATGCAAAATTTATTTCCATCTCTCTTTCTATCTCAAAGTTTTCTACCACTAACATCTGGCTATCTCAGAAGCACTTTGGGAAAGCATTTCAGGTTTGATTTTTAGCAATCTTGAGGTATCTCAAAACACGCATGAAGTTTTTCCCACTGTTACTGCACTAGGGTGCAGAGTGTGGTAGTATTTTAGCTTCCCTGATGCTGGAAGGCACCCAAGCAATGAGCAGCTTGTACTTTACATGTGACGAGAGAGAGGAGACACAGAAGAGGATGACCAGGGACCTGGGTCCCCACTGACCGCTCGAAGTTTTTCCAGTCACAAGCCAGTACTTCCACCTGCCAGCAAATAAATGAGGATAGACATCTGCCATTCAGGGTCTTCTGAAGTGGTTCAGTACGTTGCCCTTGTTAGTGACTATGCTCAAAACCTGAAGTGTCAGAGGAAAAGGTAAAAGAAGAGGCATTTACAGAATGAATTTTCTTCTAATAATCATTTAAACCCTAATTCAACTCTATCCAAAAAACCAGGAAGCCTGAAATAGTTAGGCAAATGAGGTAGTGTCACACACAAAACGCGTGAGTGAGAAACAGTTAGATAACAGAGTACTGTCAGAATGCTATCAAAGGATGAAGGCAGACTACACCTGCTGGCATAGTCTTTTCAAAGAGAACATGCAGATCACAATACCTCCAAATACAGGTTTAAAGATGTGCAGCATGAACTGAAAAGTGAGGAAATGCTCAGCATTTGGACAAAAAAAAAAAAAAAAACACAAACAAACAAACCAAAACTCAACAGTTAGAAATCAGAACAGTCAAGAGGATAACCAAGAAGGAAACACATGGCAGAGCATATAAGGGGCCAGTTAATTTCTCTATAAACTAATAGCAGGCCAGCTGTAGCTTGGGCACCTTGAAAGTGGGCTGTTGGAGAAGTGACCTCTCTTGGGCATTGGCTGATCTTCCCTACAGACATCTGCTGCTTCCTGCTATATCACCATGTGAAAAATCCTCAAGTAAAAAATCCAGACTTGAGTCATGCCCTGGGAGGGGATAACGACTAACAGACCCACTCACCCATAACGGGAGCAACCATGCATGGGATCCCAAAAGCATCAGCGATGCTAGTGGCAAAGCTGCCAGAAACCAACGCCTGCTTAAGGACCCAGCAAAAGAATACATACTTCCAAAAGCTTTCCCTTTTAAGCTATTAAGTACCTTACTCTAGCTATACATGTTTTTTCATATAAACATCGAAGTCCATGCTGGCTCTGGCCAAGTTCTTGGCCTTAGCAGCATCCTGTTGAAACAGGTTTCACAGTCCAGTTCTGCACTGCGTGAAAAAGACCTTCATTTTAATCACCACTGAATCTGCAGCCTTCTAATGTTATCACAGTTTTCACATGGAGAAACACTGGGAGGCAAAAGGGAAGAAGTCCTAGATCTACTAGATCTATCTCATTTATGCTGCTCATGTATACTTCCACCATGACCCCTCTAACAGTCACTTTTCTAAAGCACACAAATCAGTTCCTTCACTTCACTTTTGCATGTTTAAGAAGTCTACCCTGAACTTTCTTCTCTTTTACGTTGTTTGCGTTTTCATTCTGGTTTCATGGCAAAGAACAGCTACAGTCATCTTTTGATTGACAAGAGCAACTACAACGGGACAGAAACATAATCATGTCACCCATCTCCCTCTGCCTTGGACCATTCCTTGTTCTAATCCTCATTTTATTTACCAGTTAGCATCAGCAGAACATCTGTAAAACTTTCTTTTTCCAACCTGCTGAGCCCATTTTCCTCTCTGCAACGTTACATTTGTGATTGGGAACTGAAGCCCTAGCAGATAAGTAGCAATAAAGGTAAAAAAGTTACAGTCTCTGAATAGAAAAAAAAAAACCCAAACAAATGTTTCTTCTCTCAAGAGGCTACGGTATTTCACAATGTACCACAGCAATATGCCTACACTTTCAACATACTCATAGAAAGTAGGAAAAACCCACCCATACACTGAGTGCAGTGTTATTGTTGCTGTAGCAACTACAGACCACAATTTTTTGCCTCAGGAGAATTAGCATGAAAACAAACATACACAAAGGCATAAACAGCTGTGGGTGCTAACGGTGCCTACAACTCACTGTGGATGTGTAATGCTGCCATCAAAAACTGGATTAAATTCAAAAAGTAAGTCTTTTGGCTTCCCAGTCGTTGTCTCCAAACCATTTGTCTACACTTGTTTTTCACCTTCAGTACAGCATAGCTGGCAAAACACCCTGAGAAACCCTGCCACATAAGAAGTTTAAATGTAAAACAGCTTAAACTCTGCTTGTGAATGAACAAAGTAGTTCTAAAACTTTCTGTCAGATAGATATATCACTGATCTATTGGCTGGAATTTGCTGATATAAATACTTACAGCAAACCGTAGGAGCCAGTGATTTGAACCTGCCCTCTGTGTGTATGCACATGAGATAAATAAAGTCAATACTGTACTACTCTTTAACACTCCCTTGCACTGGTAACAGGAAAAATCCTACTTTCACTAGTTTATAAGGTCATTTAAGCTAGGTGTAAGAGTTAATAATTAAATCTTTTCTACTGAATGGTCCTTAAAAAAGAAAGTTTAAAATAAACCCAATAATTGAGCACAAAAACAAGCATGGAAGCTATTCAAGAAATTTCAGCAGCCAGGGAATTCTCAAATGTCTCATTTTTTGCCTTGTCATTTTGCCTTCCCCATTCCTGCCCTATCTGCATACCAGTTACCAGTGCCAAACTGCACTTGAACAAGAAACCACAAATGAAGGAATTGCTCAAGTCCAATTAGAGCTTTGTCACAAGACCAGGACCCATAGAAGAAGTGAACGCTCAGCCTGTGCACGACAGTGAGCAGCTGAAGTTTATTTCTTGGCTTGAAATTGTTATTTATCTCTTTAGTATTCTGCATGCAGTCCAAAAGACTGATCTACAGGAGTGTTTTCTGGCCTCTTTTTCCCTTCCAGGCATCCTCACCTGATGCACTCACTGAACTTGGAGACTGCAGAACATAATCTCACACTGATAAATAATTGTTAATGCTGCTGTTCCATAGGACTGACAGGTTTTTATCTGGGATTTACCAGGCAGATACACACCCTCAGGTCCATCTGCCCTTTGCATAAGTCATGTAGGTATGTAACCCACATGCTTTCAAGCAGCACCCAACCCTCTACGCTGCAGTGTCGCATGAGTGTCACCCAGTCCTCAAATCCCATGTGGAGAAAGCATCCAGAAAGAGGGAAACCAAGAATGAAGCATTGTTCTAATATTTAGTATTTGTTTTGTCTAAGACCAGGTAGCATGCCAGCAGTCATGCTGTAGACTGATTGACCAACTTTCTTAATAGCTTTCATGGTAATGACTACCGTTTCCTGCCCCTCCCCTCCAAAAATAAAACCAACAAAAAAAAAACCACAACCAAGCTGTTAAAGCTGTCTAGTTAATATTTTCAATTTTGGTTTAAAAAGTATTTTCATTCAGGTACTTTACTAAAACTTAGAAGAATGATTGAGAACAAACTCTTTGGGAATTTGTAAATTTTTGATTTATTTGATTCAAAAAATATGCTTACAGGGTTGGGGTTGGTTTGTTTTTTGGGTTTTGTTTTTTTTTCCTACATTATCAAGCTCTCCTTTTTTCTAAGCCTGAAATTTTCTTATCATGAGGGAAGACCTAAACAAGGTAGAAAAAATATTTCCCACCCAAAATCCAATTAAGGACGTAGCATACTCTAAGTAGCCCCCCAAAAAAGAAGTTCTAAGAAAACATTTTACTTCAGAAACCATTGCTTGTGCTTTTGTTTTTGCTTTGGTGCTCACCTACAATTTTGCAAAAGCTGTTTAAAATGCCTTAAACCAGGGAAAAAAGGACTGGTGAAAACAACTATTTCCAATCAAGACTGGAAGAAGGGAGAATGATCAAATCCCACCTCACCCCGGGGAAAGGCCACCCAAAGAGTTTCCCCTGGGCCATTTTTCTCTGCATGCCATTCTCCCCATTGGCAGAAGCAGGACAGGCTGACCCAGCTGGGCCCCGTACAGAACAGGCTGGATTCCACATTGTCAGAAGTGACCAAACAAGCCTGACCAGTGCCATGCTCTGAAGAAACCACCAGATGAAGGTCAGAGATTTCCACTATGCTTATCTTCGCAAATGCTGTGGTGCAGCACGAGTGGGTCTGAACAGCAAAACAGCTGAGGATGAGGACCTCTAATTCCTGTGACTTGTTGTCTGGAGGGTCTCACTTCAGAGGAGCTGAACTGTGGTGCTGCGGACTCTTCAGCAGCTGAAGTACTGCAGGCTCCTGGGGCACATCCTTTGGGTTCACATTCTCAGAAAACAACACTGTGTAGGTGCTCTAGGGCCACTTCACATAGAAAGTGTGCACAGTCAAGAGATTCATTCTCAAAGTGCACTCCTCATCCGAACTACATGTTAACATAAACACGCCCTCTATTAGTAAAGGACAGTAGAAATCTATGCTTAAGGCTGTGCTTTTATGAGCAAGCCTGAATTTCTGGAAGCTCTCTTTAAGTACCCTGTCTAGTCTCCCTGAGCATCCAAGAGTTGAGGTTTGATACCCACAGGGTTACCTGTACTTACTAGGTCACATGCAGAGCAAATTTTTTCACTCCAAAGAGAAACACAGCCCATTGACATCTGACTTTTTACTTGTTTTGGGGCAAGTACAAAAGGCTGGATTCACCTCCACGCTGATGCCAAGCCAGCACTGCAGCCTCCCCTGCCTGGGAATTACCAGCACCACTTGCAGTCTGGCAAGTCTTCCTCAGGCGCTGCCCGTTCTCATGAACAGTAACAGGAGCCAAGGAGCAGCCAGGGCATTAAACACTGTGCCAAGCTGGCCAATGCATAGTAAATCCTAAGCATCAGGGGCTCCCCTGAAAGCACAGAGCCAGCTCTGTGCTCGATGCCTAGACCCCTAGGCTGAAGCCCAAGAACCTTCGTCACTAATTCATGTTGTCCCAAAATAGCTGCAGAGCACCACTAAATTGGTGCTGGTGAGATTAATGTGCAGAAAAGGTTTTGGGAAACTTTATGCAGCACTTCAATGTTTATTTTTCCAGATCTCATTTAACACAAATGAGAAGGAAAGTGCTTAAAATGGGAAAAATTGCAAGTGGCCAATTCCAGTTGCACTTTTGTCCCTTGCCAAATAAAAAACTTAATAGGACAGACTTTTCAAGGCATGAAGGATGTGGAAATATTTACACCCGTAATATCAACATATCAGCCATGAGGTTCAAGACTGCAGTGCCAAACTGAGCAAGAACACACTGAAAAAAGCAGCACATGTTCCCAAAGTGAAGGAAAATGTGTATTATTGCAATTGTTAGTAAAAGCTGATCTGAACAGAAAGAAATGTTTTGAAGACAGCCTTATTCTTTGGGAAGTACTATACCTCTGTCTCAGGACTCTCTCAGGAACATACAGAATCTGGGCCCTGCACAAGTACATGCAACAAGTTAGAGAGTAGATTCGCTCTAAATGCTCAGAAAAGCCATGCAGCCCACCAGTACTGTGAACTGCCCTGCTTGCAGGCACCTGTTTAACTACAGACCCAGTTAAAGAGTCAGCAAGGCTGTGCCTCTGTTATTTAAATCAAGTGCTATGTCCTTCATGGCATTATACTAAAAAGATTTCTTTTAAGGAAAACAGTTTTACAAAATCTGAGTACTCAAAAGTCAAAAAATATCAAAATTGAAGTTGGTTTTGGCAACCTGAGTAATACCTTTCTATAAACATGTTTTACAATGTTGATTTCAAATCTGATTTTTGCTTACTGTTTCAAATAACTAAAGGTTACACAGCTTTATTTTTTGCAAATAAGGGTGTCAGGCAAGGAGGCATTAAATCTGCTGCAATTCAGAATGAAAACATAGAATTTTCACTTGCAAAATGACTGGCCTTAGGAAATTAAACCATAGCACAGTTCATACCAAACATGGACAGTTGTTGCTGTTGCCTTAGAGTAGCTTTTTTCAGGTAAAAATCAGATACTAGCCCCACTTACGTCTTCAATGAACTTCTATCTTCAGTTATCTTGTTTCAATCTGTAACAAATTACCTTTTTTCCTCAGTATTACACTTTCTAATACCTCTACTGACAACCATGAGAAGAACCTCAAAATGTCCAGCCTAGTTGAGTTCCTAGAAAGATAATTTTTCATTTGGCTTTCCACTGCCCAAAAAGCGGATTAGAAAAGTCATGCAAAGAGGCTTGAAACTAACACATCTGCTGACTAATTAAACCAGAAAGCGTAGAAGTAAAACTGAAGTCAGACAGCAAGAGAGCTGAAAAATGTGAAATTTAACAAAACAAGCCCCAATTTGGGGATCAGAATTCATGCTGACTTTTGTAAAGGAGATTTAAACCAGTTCAACAGCATGCTTTGGGCAGAGAGCTATCCAAATTCAAGGAACGGTGGGACGACATCACTAATACTTCAACTATCCCAAGACTCAGAGGCATGTCCCACGGTCCCTCCCCAGAGTTAGTGTTTTATTTAAACTGCTGCCAAAACATAACTATGCAGACCAGCTCCAATGAACGGATTAAAATGAAAAATAAGGCATACAACCAGCAGCCAAAGCATCAAAAATAAGAGCTTAAATGCACATTTTTCTCCCTTGGGTGAACACGGTTGGCCTCATCAATGAAAACACTGAAGATAAAAGCCCTCCAATAGAAACATGAGAAGATGTCCCTATATTTTTTTGAGAGAGAGTCTCCTTAAACACAGAACATATTTCCCTGAAAGCCAACAGACTTGGTACCGTCTGACACTGGTCAGGGTGAGGCCTGTTAAAATGTAAGGTCTGTTATATGGCATTTGACCGTCTACATTTGGGCTTACTTCCAAGGCAATAGGTAACCTGGGCTATCACGGGTACTGCAAAAGTACCTTGAGAAGTGAAACCTTTAAATCGTATGGCTTAACCCTTTGAATCTGAATTACTTCTAGAGATGCCTAGAGCTTAGGATGTCATGGTAAAACTATGCATGGATAAACGATCATAGAATCATAGAATAGTTAGGGTTGGAAACGACCTCAAGATCATCTAGTTCCAGCCCCCCTGCCATGAGCAGGGACACCACACACTAAACTATGTCGCCCAAGACACTGTCCAGCCTGGCCTTGAACACTGCCAGGGTTGGAGCATTCACAACTTCCTTGGGCAACCTATTCCAGTGCCTCACCACCCTCACTGTGAAGAACTTCTTCCTTATATCTAATCTAAACTTCTCCTGTTTAAGTTTGAACCTGTTACCCCTCGACCTACCACTACAGCCCCTAACAAAGAGTCCAAATGCCATTAAACTTGTTTTAATATACTTTTAAATAGTACATTTATTTATTCGCTGTATTTATACACACATACTCTTTGTTTACAGGGAGTACACCATTAAAAATTTAATGTTTAAATTCCCATATCTCACTGATCTATGGTAGAGGACAATGTTCCAAAATTGGTGATTTAGAGCATATATGACAAAGAGGGATATACTTTGTCAAAAGTTACTGTATACTGGAGGAATGACATTCCAGAATCAGTGATTTGAGGTGTACATAAGGAAATCAAAAAACACAACCAAAACTTTTTTTTTCAAATGCTGCTGGAGGTGCGTCATTGACGTAGCCAGATATTTTTAGAACACAATTCAGCTAAACTTCAAAGTCTGCTTTCCTGAGATATGAGGATGAATTGAACACAGAGTCTTTTCATCCTTTCAAGCTCATTAATCTTGTTACTGAATATAGCGCTTCTCAAAAAAATAATATTTCAATGCTAAATTCAAAGACAAATCATCCATTGAAGAGACATGCAAATATGCACTGGAATGATAGGATTATTTTAGCATCTAAAGCAGAAAATATTGCTATATTCTCATGCAGTACACCGTCTACTAAATAAAACGTGAACAGTCTGTCAGGTACACAGCACAGATATGAATTGCACCTTCTGTAATTCTGCACTGGTTTTAAACCCAAGTTGTAAATTTTTAAAATGAAGAAAGCCCCCAGTGTGAAACACGACATTTTCATATTCATCCATGCTTCACATAATGAGTGATACGCTAGCTGGTTATTACATGACAAAACATCTTCCATGACCATCATTACAGCTTTTCTGCCCCTGCTATGAAAGGGTAACGATTATGACTTTCATTCTTTCATTTTTCCAGACCTTCAACTCAACTTTTTTCTGGTCCTTCTCGTAGACCAAAATCTCTGTCACAGCACAGACCATCACCATAAAAGAAGGGACAAGTCCTCTCTGCGCTTAACTTAGAGACAGATGCACACAGCTTTGACACACCACAGTGATCTGGAGGGTCTAAACTCCACCTGTGCACCTTTGCCTCTGGCTCTCTGGGCACCTCTCTGCATTTTTGAAGGCTCAGGGCCAGCCACAGGGAACTGCCAGCCACGCAGGGCTGTTGCCATCCAACAGGCCAAGCATGAGGACACCAACATACCGTGACAAACCAGAAATTACCTCCCCCTGCTGCAGCCTAGCCACTGAGTAGAAGGCACAGAGAGCCTGCTGGCACTGAAATAAGGAACTCATATAAAACCAGTCCCTGCTCCATGTGGGCTTCATACCCAGCAAAACACAGTCTTTCATATGCAGAGCTCCATTCTGTGCAGAGGAGCGAGTGAACTTTTGCCCCTCAGCAAAAGCCCTGTCTCATTAAAGTGAGCAAAGTAATCACCCACCTGGCAGAAGAGCTCTGTGAGAGTGTTTTTATTTTGTTTCCAAGGGCATCAGCACTGAAGGTCAGGGTTGAAACTCCTGTCACTTGAGGGGACTGCAGTGACACAACACTTCCACACAGCGATCTGGGTATTTCACACTTAAGGGCAGCAGGAA